>NC_141541.1:69210000-69467500 GCF_021556685.1 Rattus norvegicus
AGGGAAGTGCAAATTAAAACTACTTTAGGAGTGCTTGCTGTTCTTGTAGAGGACCCGGGCTCAGTTCCCAGCACCCATACCGCAGCTCACAAGGAAATATAACTCCAGTTTCAGGGGATCCAATTCCCTCTTCTGGCCTCCACAGGCACTGCATACATGTGGCACACATACATACATGCAAGCAAAACACACACGCAAACAAAAAGAAAAAGAAAAAGCCCTACTTTGAGACACCTGCTTGCCTCAGTCAGAAGGGCTATGATCAAGAAATCTGACCGCAAAGGCTGGAGAGAAAGGGAAGGACCCTTCTTTACTCTTGGCGGGAGTGCAAATTAGCCCAACCATTATACAAATCAGCTTGGACTTTTCTCAAAAAAAAAAAAAAGTTGAAAATAAAACTATCACATGTCTCAGCTATAGCATTCCTGGAACTCCAAAGCCCTTTATATCCTACCTCAGAGACACTTGCATACTCACATGCATGCCTATGTGCACACCATTGCTATGCTTACAATAACAAGGAAATGGAACCAGCTTATGTGTCCATCAACAGATGAGTGGATAATGGGCTCTGGCATATATGCATGATATATATAGTGATAAAGAAAGGTGAGGCCATAGAATTTTCAGGAAAATGGGAGGATCTAGGAAGTATAATGTTAAACAAGATGACCCAAACTTAGACAGAAAACACCTTTTCCTTCATACGTGAACGCATGCACAGGCATGACGTGGGTAAAATCTAAAAGTCTAGAGAGAAGGCCAAGAGAAGTGATATTGGGTAATGAGAAAGGACAGGGGTGAGGACACACGGCGCTTGAAAGGGGAGAGATCAGAGGCAGCCACAAGGGAGGGAGAGGCACTGCATGCATGGTGTGGGTGGGGGCGAGATTCACACTTTGTCAGAAGATATCCTACTGGTTTCTAATGCATTCTGTGCTACTTTAAAAACAGAATCATGCATGGCCACGTGCTGGCTGCTTGAGGAGTGAAATGGATTCTGTTGGGCCTTCACCCTTCCTCACCCTAGGTAAAACATACCTCTCTCTAGGTAGGAGACATTCACTCCTCTCTGACTCCAGCTATGTGGGCAGCTAGTTGCTCTTGGAAGCCCCAGCTTGTGGGGGTGTGGGGGTGGGGGAGACGGTGGAACTGCCCCTGCAGCGCCTATACAGAGCCAGCCCCACCTCTCACTGGGTTGTCGCCTTTGTTTCCCATCTGAAGAACGACTTCTCACCCACAGTTGCATCAATCTGTCCACAGACAAAGTGAATCATGTCGCAAGCTGTGGTTCTGTCCTGTGCCCTATGCTCTGGTGATGGGCTGGCTGGGCCAGGCCTCTGGTGGGGGAGCGGGGCTGACTGTTTTGACTTGGACCTGGCAGAGGGAAGCAAAGGCCAGGAGGTGTTGGGGAGTAGCTGTGAGCTCCTGTTGAACTCAGCCAGTGACCTGTGCTTGGATCACCCCAGTGAACTTTCTGGCCTGTTCATCCTGTAGCCTCACAGCTAGCATGGCAGGAAAATTTAAAAAAAAAAAAAAAAAAGGAAAACAACCGGATTTACTCTGCTGTGCTGAGGTTAGGGGCAGGCTTGGCTGAGTTGCTTCCTTTTTCTCTATTTGGGACTCCTGGCTTCACTTCTCCTTCAGCTGACACACAGTGGCCATGGCCTGAGGGTTTCCAACCACAAGGCCAGTTTCTTCTCACTTTCTTCTTCTAAGGTACAACCGAGGTTTGGTGCAACACACAGAGGGGAGGGTCTGTCTGCTGGGTGTCTGATGGCCCTTCCTGGAGGCAGAACTTAGTGTTCTTCCTCTCCAGAGACAGGATTCTACCCATCAGTGTGTGTGTGTGTGTGTGTGTGTGTGTGTGTGTGTGTGTGTGTGTGTGAGACTCCTGGGTACCATCCAGCATGACATCCACCATAAACAGGCACCGGGCCCAAGGGTGCATGGAAAACCATCTAGGCAATGTCTCTAAGGGGGACATGGCTGGGATCTGAGTGGGAAGAGGGATGGGGTGGAGGGAGCAACAGGTGCCAGAGGTGCAGAGAACTTGGTCTCTCTGGGGAATGACTAATGTGAGGTGACTGTGACACTGTCCGGAGATTGGGTGAGAAGACACTTAGTATGCTAAAGCAAAAACACTCGATTGCGAAAGTGACCGTGATGAATTGGTACTTGGGCAAGGGCTTGGGTTCAGTTCCAACACTGTGGTGGTTTGAATAGGAACGGCCTCTGTAGACTCATTTGTTTGAATGTTTGGCCATAGGGAGTGGCACTGTTAGGAGGTGTGGCCTTGTCAGGGTGCGTTTCTGTGTTTCTGTGTGTGTTTCTGTGGAGATGGGCTGTGGGGTCTTACATGATCAAACCATGCTATGTGGCACACGGCCTCCTTGCTGCCTGCAGGGCAAGATGTAGAGCTCTCAGCTCCCTCTTCAGCACCACGTCTGCCTGCACGCCGCCATGCTTCTCACCACGATGATAATGGACTAAACCTCCGAAACTGTAAGCCAGCCCCATTAAATGTCTTTCTTTCCAAGAGTTGTGACCATGGTGTCTCTTCACAGCAACTAAACACTAAGACAAGCACCACATAGTGGTCCACAACCATCCATGACCCCAGTTTCAGGGGACCCGAAGATTTCTTCTGACTCTAGGCGTACTAGCTACAGACATGGTGCATATACATACATGCAGACAAGCATTTAGTCACGATATAAACAAAAAAAAAACCTAAAAATAATTTTTAAAAAGTCTAAGATGTTAGTGACAACAATGATGATGACAATGGTAGTGAGAATGAGGATGATGATGGTGACAACTATAGTGACAATGGTGGTGACAATGGTGGTGATGATGGTGACAACGATGGTGACATGATGGTGACAATGATGGTGATGATGGTGAAAATGATGGTGACGTTATGATGATAACTATGGTGACAATAAAGGTGACATGATGGTGATGATGGTGACATGATGGTGACAGTGGTGGTGACAATAATGGTGAAGATGGTGGCAGCTATGGTGACAATGATAGTGATGATGGTGACAATGATGGTGATGATGGTGACGTTGTGATGATAACTATGGTGACAATGATGGTGACATGATGGTGATGGCAATGATGGTGACATAGGGTTCTGGTGTGCATATGCTGTCACAGGAAAGAGTGCTGTGGTTAGTTGCCGATGCCTCTATAAGCATTGGAACTAGGACCCTGTATACCACACATGCTGGTTTTGCTTTAGAATTTGAGGCCACAAGTTGGTTTTAAACAGGAGAGCCGAGCTTGGACTTCAGGTTCGAGGCAGGACGGATATCATGGCCAATGTCCTAGAGCCAATAAGTAGAAGTGACATGGATAGAATCAAGGGACAAGCCAGTGACAAGCCTGATAGAGAGCTAGCAGAGACTTGTCTGGTCAGAGGAAGAACATCTCCGCCAGGCTTCCAGTCTGACTTGCCAATGCTCTGTCTTCTTGCTGCCTCTTGCTTTCATAGCCTCTTAACTCTGCCTGTCACCACTCCTCCTTGGTGCACGCTCGTCCATCCTTGTCTGCAAACCATCTCAGCCGAGGTTGTGCAGGGACGTCCAGAAGAGGAGTGCAGTCCACAAACCTTTCTGAGATGTGAGGTCCTGTCTCTTTCTGGGGTAAGGCTTATTTTGTGTTTGTGTGTGTGTTACTGTAGAGAGTGTCTGCAGATGGATGACTGGACTGGGGGGTGGGATACTGGGGCAGAATGACCAAGAGAAATAGTATGGAGGCTCCACTCACCGGGGTCACTAGGACTGAGCCTGAGGGGGCAGTCACTCTACTAGAAGGGGGAGCTCTGGAGGGCTTAGCACCTGCAATTAAGTGCTTAGCCTATTGTGGTGACTTCCAACAGATTCTGCTCATAACCCATCTGCCACAAGTCATATATCTCGGGATAAATGGGATAAGGAGCTGCAGTTTACTGTGGACTTAGAAGATGAAAATCACAGTGCTTAGCAAAAGCGAGGGATGAGATTTTTTTTGTTATATGACTTGATGTGTGTGTCCACATGTGTTTGTGGGTGCATGTGTCCATGCATTCATGTAGGGGCTGAGGGGGATGTCATCTATCACTCTCTATCTCAATCTCCTGATGCAAGGTCTCAACCATCCTCCTGTCTCTGCTCTTCACGAATGGGCACAGGTGAACGTGCTTCACTTTTTATGTGGGAACTGGGAACTTGAACCCAGGTCCTCATGGTCATACAGCAAATACTCACTTGCCCATCTCCTCAGTCTGAGAACATTTTTGATGGGGATGGTTTCCAGCTTGGCTAGTCTTCCAGAGCAATTCTTGCTGAAGCATCTGTGTCCCTGGGTTCATGAGTACTCCAGTCTCCAACCTCCTCAGTCTTTCGTCTTGAGTCTACCTCTTTATCTTTAACGTCCTCTGAGTGACAGAACACACTGCTTGCCCAGTTTCTTTCCTACTATCCCTGGCTCCTTTGCGATGTCTTCCTCTTTTACTTGGCCCTGGCCTTTGGGAGCTTCTCAGAGTGTGATCCTACTTCCTCTACAGAATTCACCTGCTTCTTGGCCTTTAACTAACTCTTTGACATAGGTGATGACCCACCTTCCTCTGAGTCCCACATCTGTCTGAGTCCCGTGTCTGCTTAATATCTGAGTAACATCTCAGTGTCACCTCCGATTCACCACATTGAAAACCAAAGCTGCAACCTTCACTCTGGTCCACAAGGCTGGTCCTACTCTCTAGCATTCTGAATCTCACTGTGGTCTCCTAATCCAGAAACCCAAGAGCAAATCAAGATGCTTTCTTTCTCCGATAACTTCCATGTTAAGTACTAAGTCCCATTAATGTAGCTTTAGCCTTTCTCTAGTGGTCTCTGATCTCCCTGATTGGTTTATGGTCTTTGAATGGGCTTCCAGGGCATTCACACTCCACCTTCATATATTATACTGTAGTTAAAAGGATCCACTCATGGTGGACTGCAACTGTATATGCCCTCCCCACAAACGGCTCCAGTGACCATCGCAACTTGTAAGAAATTGATAGAACTCTTGGCCAGGCCTCAGGCTACTTCCTTGATTCATTCTTATCCCGTTACAATGCTTGACAGATAGTAAGTTCAATCTCTTTTCCCCCTCTCTCTGTCTGTCTGTTTCTGTCTGTGATTGAATATGTTTATATTTGAATGAACAAATATAGTGCATGAGAATTGTCAATCAGTCATATTAATTTTGATCTTAAGAAGCAGCCAGGACAGCTGGGATGGGTTTCTGGATACTGAGGATGGTTTAGGACCCCAAGCAGAGAAGGTGGCAGCCAGTGTAGGGCCATTGTTGAGTTCTAAGCAGGAGAGTCATTTGCTGTCACCTCTGACAGGACTGGACAATCTGGGCTGCCATCCTGCAGACTTGGGGCTTTAGGATGCTGTGCATGCCCCAGACTGGTGTCAACAGAGCAGATGTGCTGTGGTAAGGCATCTGGGGATGGGAAGCAGCAGAAGTGGGGAGAAGAGCTGCTGGGTGGAAGAGAGAGGTCCTTTTCAGAGTTATCCTCCTCTTATTCTGAGAGCTGCCTGTGCCAGGTCAGGGGCTACACAGGATTGGTGCAGTGAACTCTCTCTTAGGAGTCAGGGCTGATCCAGGCTCTGAGGGTGTCACTATTAACCATGAGTCTTTTTCTTTCTTTGTGACTTTGAAGTTTAGGGATGGAGAGCTCTGTGTTCACAGTGGGAAAGCTTCATGGGAACAGGGGCTGTATTTGAGATTGTGAGGCTTCCTACGGAGGGCCAGGCTTCCCTGGCCTCTAGGCATTCGGCATCCTTACCAACTCCTTCCAGTGGGATCCAAGTGAATGGGTGTCTCTTGTTTCATCCTTTTAACCCAGGAGGAAGCTGCTTTCTTCTTCTCTGTCTTCTATATGAAGAAATCAAAGCTTGGGGAGTTCAAGGGCTCAGCCGAAGTTGTGAGGGTGGGACTTGAGGCTTAACTGATGGATCCTCCAAGCCAGCCCTATCTTCCCTTCCTGCATGTCACCTCTGCAGGCCAAGAAGAGGCCCTGGGGAGAAGAAAGTTCTGACTAGGCAGAGTCTCACTCGAAGCAGGGTTGTGAACACAGAGGCTTCTCACCAAGGGTAGGTGGAAGGAAGGGAATGAAAACTGATGTTCAACGAGGCTAGAAGCTATGCTCAGCCCTGTCCTGAGGGACAGGGGAACTGGTTACTGAGGACCCCTGGGAAAGAAACAAGGCTTAGCATTGAAAAGACTGATTGTCAGGACACATCTTGATCTTCCCTGCTTTCCACTTTCTTATCTCCTGCCAGGTGAGGGCTCCTTCCCTGGCTACACTCCAGAAACCAGGGGGCCAAGGAACTGGGATGTGATACCCAGGGGACTGGTGATGATAGACAAGAGACTTGCAAGGAGGTGGGGAAACTTTATCTTCAAAATGGAAGGAGGGAGGGAGAGAGAGAGGCGGGGGGGGGAGGAAGGGAGGGAGGGAAGGAGACAGAGAGAGAGAGACAGAGAGAGAGAGAGAGAGAGAGAGAGAGAGAGAGAGAGATCGCTTCCTACCCTTCCTAGGCACTAGGAGATGACTGCTACTCCCCCTGCCTTGGGCTCTTGTATCTGCATCCTTAGCTGGTGCTTCCCCAAGGCAATGTAAGCCCTCAGTATCATCCTGGGTGAGGCAGGTGCTAGAACTGGGTTTTACTCACTAACCTGTGCTTTCCCTGAAGGCTAGTTCTCAGTACCCCATTCTCTTAGGCATGGGATGGGCCTCCAGGATCCAGGTTGATTTATTGTGGGCACCCTTCTAGCTCCTTCCTGTCTAGGTGCTGCACGGCTGACTCGTAGCCATTTTGAGCAATGCCTTTGGCCCAGAGACCACCTAAGGCTCACAGCATCATCCTGAGACCAGATAAAATAAGACCTCAGGCTAGCTAGAAGCCTGCTGGACCCTCAGGTCAATGGCTATCTGACAGAGGTAGGGAATGGGAAGAGATATTGGGCTAAGCAGAGGAACAGAGATGGAGTTTCCTGAGGAGGCCCCAGGTTCCTTTCTACAGGGCTTAAACCTCTTCCCAGGAGACCAGGCTACTGGAAGTGGGGTGATATTAAATATTTATGAATTAGTGCAATTCATAATGTTTTCTGAGCCATAAGTTTTCATGATGTGTGTTTGGTAAGGCAGCTACCCCTGCTAGTGCCTGCTGGGACATTAATCCAACTTGCCATCCCTCAGCAATGTGCTATTATAAATTATTTTGTCCTGGATGTGGGAAGGTTGAGGGATGACGGGTCAGGCATTAGGAGAGCAGTTCTCAACAGTGGCATTGCAGGGGGTTGTGCCTGTGTGAGAGACTGCACAGGGTACAGATGTTTGGGGGCGGGAGGGGACTCCTGCCCGGAGCTGACAAGAAAGATTCAGAAAACCTTGTGAGAAGAGTGAGAGTCATTAAATCCTCATTGATAATGATTTCCCAAGTGGATGCCCACAGATATCCTGGGGTCCTAGCAACATGAGGAGGGAAGCAATTGTGGCTGCTATTGGATGTCGTTGGGAGCTGACTGTGGGTCTGATTGGCTCCATCTCTAACCTGGTCTTACTAAGGGCTGCTAAGAGGGGGTACTGGATAAAGAGGCTTGCTTCTGAGGCCAGATCTCTGCAGGATAGTATGGTCTGGTGGGCATAGAATAGCTGGTGAATGAGTCCAGCTTCCCTGTTCCTTGGTAACCCAGGATGTAAAACAGGAAGGAGGTTGAGCTTCTCATTCCCATGGGGTAACTCAGTTCCCTCTAGACTTGCATTGTCTCAGCTGCAAGATGGGATTAGAAATCAGAGTGGGCTATGATGCTCTGAGGATGGTGTCTGTTTGGAAGCTCTTGGGGATCCCAGGATACTATCCTACCCCTGCCATTCCCTGAGGGTATTTCATGGCAAAGGAGTAGGAGGGCCAGTATTGGGTATTGGTGCCCCTCAAAGTACAGGGATCCAGCAACTTCCTTAACCTATTGCAGGGTCACATCTGGGTCTTCTCTTTGCTGTCAGGGTTGGGGAGGATCAGGCAGTGGTCCAAAAGCCAGGTGATCAGCCTAGCACCAGATACTGAAGGCGATGCCAGAAGGTATTAGGTCCAGTTGCCATTGAAGATGATGGAGGAAGGAAGATAGGGGAGAGAAGGAGGTGCAGGAGGGGGAAGATGAGAAAAGAGAGGCAGATTAGTGGAGAAGGTTGTCTTTATGGAAAGCAGACAATAGCCTTTCCCAAGATGGTCTTACTAGGGAGGAGGGAGTAGAGACTGATTTCCAACTCTGTGTCCTCATTCTCCATGAAGTTCCACCCTGTAGGATACTGCTCTTCTGACTAACTCATCCATCCTCAAACTAGAGATGAGAGAGTCAGGTTGGGGTTGTGTCATGGCAGAAAGACCCAGAACCCCTCTGGCCAGCTCAGCAGGAAGAAGAAAAGATAGCAAGACAACTGTCTGACCAGAGGAGGTCTGGCCAAGCAGAATTCTACAGCAGGCTTGAAGGGAATATGGAGACTACTCAAAGGGAAGAGGAAGTGGGTGGCTTTCAGAGTCACTTAGGTCTGGCCCTGGCCAGGTATTGGGTCCTTCCTGGAGCATCAGAGACCTGGTGAGGAGAGGGTCAGAGACTGAGAGCTGTAGAAACCAAAAGCCGTTCATTTGCTGTACAGTCAGCCTGGCCACTCTGCCCCTCTGAGTGGGATTTCTAGAGCTATAAACTCACAGTCCTAATCCTGAGGCTACCCAAGTCACCAATGGGCTCCTCAGAGTACCCTTGCCATAGCATTAGGTAACTGCCCTTAACAGTGTGTTTTATTAGGAAGTCCCTGACTCAGGGTTATTGGAATCCTGCCCTTCTTGTTCACAGTTCACAGAGTAACCAAGACCTGACTCTACCTCTTTTTTTTTTTTTAAATTCTTTCTTTTGGAGGTGGGGACCGAACCCAGGGCCTTGTGCTTGCTAGGCAAGTGCTCTACCACTGAGCTAAATCCCCAACCCCAACTCTACCTCTTTTTAAAAACCACCAAGGCCAGCTCTTTTCTATTGAGGTAAACACCTTCCAACAGTCTTTGGCTTTTAAGGCCCCCACAAGATTCCCCACCAAAATAACTACATCAAATGAGTACTCCAGGCTTCCCAACCTGTCAGCCCCTAGCATTCTACCTTACTGTCTCTAGGGCTATTGATCCTATTTTTCTTTCTGCCCACTAATTTCTACCACCTCTCATAGACCTCTCTCAGGCCAAGTCAGTTTCCTCTGCTATGATCATCCAGCCCTCCTTGTAAGCATTACCACAGTGTAACCAGATGACCAGTTGTCCAATTCATCTTCAGTTGTCCACCTCCCAAGCTTAAATGCTATCTCTGGTTATGCTAGTGGGTGGAGCAGAGACCACATACGTTTTAATCATTCCCCAAAGCACAAGTAACATACTCTGTACACTCAAAGCACATTCACAGAGTGCCGAGGCATGGGATAAGGTCAACACTGAGAGGATGAGCATTGGAATCAGACAGAGCAGGGACATAGCCCCAAGACCAAGCTGTCCCCTCACAGAGTTATCTAATCCTGCGGCAAGCCACACCTAAGCTAGCATTTGGGTCCCCATCATACAGTCAACTGTCACCAGCTCTTGGTTACCCTTTCCATGAGCCCTTGCTTTGATCTGAGGAGTCCCTGCTCAGGACCTTGTTTGAGCCCAGTATCTATCGAATAGATTCTCAGATGGACAATGTGGCTGGGTCTCACCTAACACCCCCACAGTCCATCCATCCCCGTTCTCTGGCTGCCTGTGGGAACAGACCTACTGGGGGGAATGGTATATGGTTTCACTTTTATGCTTTTATAGTTTTCAAACAAGAACACAAAAAGAGGAAAATTGAAACCACCCAGGGAAGCAGCAGGGCCCCATTTTGTCGACAGTCTGATGTGTTTACTGGACATCAGCACAGAGGGCCTGTCCTATTTACTTTTAAGGCCCTGCCTTATGAATCCATTGGGTAGTTTGGTGGCAAGATGCAGCCTATTATCAAGAAAATAGCTGAACAGTGCCATGTCGTCCTTGCCCGGCCAGCATGCCACTCACAGCGTCTGAAATCACTTGTTTTCTGGCCAGCGTGAGCCAACTGGAGCTGTGGTTCTTCGTGTTGCTCTCCAAGACCCGATGCCAAGTGCATTTGAGATACTTCAACAATCGCCTCGGCATGGCTGCGTGCCGCCAATGCGTGTTTGCTGTAATTACACAGCCTCCGAAGGAGGAGCACAAAAGACTTGTTGATTTTGGATGGGCTCAGGCCCCTAAGAGATGAGAGCTGACCTGGGCTCCTGGCATAAAGTTGTGGGCAGGCAGGCCCGCTGCCCTGGTGAGGACGTGACCAGCTGGAGCAAACCTTGAACCCGGGCCATGTCCGCCAGAACTTGCCCGCTTGCCCAGTTCTCTTAGCTCTCCTGCCAGCTGAATGAAGAGCCGGTTTGCTTTTGGAGAATAACCGGAGAGAACGCAGAACTGGATCCTATAAAAAGCAGCTCCCTCCTTCCTCCAGCCAACAAGTCCCTGAATGATAATCATCTCTGAAATTGGCCAACCTCCCTCCTTCCAGTCCCCCACTCCTCCTCTCCCTCCCTCCCTTCCCTCTTAAGTGGCTAAACAGGCTCATTGTTTCTCTGGTCTTTGTAGGGTTCCTGAAAGGTTTCTCCTGGTGGCTAGGAGCTTCCGCCTATCTGAACCTCACTTCCTGTTTGCCTCAGACACGTGACACTGGGTTCGCTATGATGTGCTGGAGAGAGTGAGACAGGTGGGGCAAGTGGGACTGGGTGTGGCAGCTCGGGTCCTGTGAGGTAAGCAAATTAATTCTCTTAGAGGGATTCTCTTTCTGTTGCCATTTTGAGATTTGAGGGACATTGTTTCCAGGCAGGGTCACAAACGTACTTGTACTCTGTCTTTCTAGGGAAGGCTGTTGGATGCCCAGAGCTGACTATTTGATGGAATGAGGTGTCAATCCCACAGCCCCACCCACCCAGCCTTTCCAGCCCAAACCCCTCCTAGAGAGCCCGAGGCCTTGGCACCTACTTTTATGGGTAGCACAGAACACAAATTGAAAACCATGAGCTATGATCTTGACAGGCTCTTCCAGCCTTAGGTTAGGAGAAGAATCCAAGCCGGCCGAGATACAAATGCTGAGGCTGTCGCGGACAACCTCAGTGGACCCGATTCCTGCCCAGAGACCGGGGATAAATCCACCGGAAGAAGGTGAGTTGGAGGCCCACCGTACCAACAACAAGAATGATTTTACTCCCACTGAAGTTTCTTGAGCACCTGGCAGGCCGCCATGAATGTACTTAGGCGGAAAATCACCAGGAAAAAATGATATAATCTGACAGATTTTTCACAGGCTTAAATATTCATGAATTAAAGGAATTGGCAGAATTTTCTACATTATTAGCTTTCATCATGGCTGCAGGAGCAGTTGGTACACTGGCTGCTCTTCAAGATCCATTAATCTCGTCCATCACGAGAGCAGCCATTTTAAAATTAGCTGTGTTTCCCTGCGTGATGTTGTCGGAGGAGATGAGGAGACTGGAAAGCCATTCCAGGGGCAGGTCAGCCCCTTCTGGTGTGAGAATCAGCAGGGAAAACAGCTCTGCATTGGGAAGGGTCAGCATCATCCCAGAGCACAGGTCATGATGATCACTGTTTATAAACCCATCCAGAACATTCCAGGAAAAGGCCTCTTTCAAAGCAGGAGGTCGTGATAGTTTACATGATCCCTATGGAAACATAAAGGCCATCTTTACCCTTCCCTCCCTCCCTCTCTTCCCCCCTCTTCTCCCTCCCTCCCCTTTCCTCCTTTCTCCCTCCTCCTTCCTTTCTTTTCACCCTCTTCCTTGTTTTAAGATACAGCCTTTTCACATATGGTGATCCGAAGAAAGGTTGACCACCATGGACAAACTCCTTAGACATTCCTAATTTTCAGAGCAGAGGCATGCCAACCACACCATGCCTTGCCACATCGGATCATATACAGAAGCACCAGGCCAGACAGGAGGCAGAAGAAGTGAGGGGAACATGGACAAGAGCTTTTCTATAGGGGTGGGGGTGGAGGCAGAGAGACTGTTGGGAGGGTTAGGATTGCAGCCCTAGGTTGAGGAGTTAGGGTAGTTTCAGTGGACTCTTAGAAATAGGGGTGATCTGGTACTCTGGTCTGGTACCTGGCCCTGAGACTGGATGAGGGATAATGACCCTGAACATGGCAACCTACCAATAGGCCTGGTGACCACAGCTGAGGATGCAGGAAAATAAAAACATGGAGAATACAGTCCCTTTCACCTACCCATCCACCTACCCATCTAGGTATGCAGTGAACACATTTCTGTTTTGTTTCGTTTTTTAAGACAAGGTTTCTCACTGTAGCGCTGACTGTCCTGGAACTCTGTAGACCAGGCTAGCCTTAAACTCAGAGATCCACTTGTCTTTCCCTCTCAAGTGCTGATATTAAAAGTCCGTGCCACCACTGCCCCCATTTTAAGCGAGCACTTTTAATACTGGGTGCTGGTGGGCTTTGTTCTGGATGGTGGTAAGAGTTTCAGGCACAGGGCTGGATGGCTCAGTAGTTAAGAGCACTTGCTGTCCTTGTAGAGGACCTGGATTTGATTCCAAGCACCCATACAGTAGGTCACAATTTGCATTTGTAACAATTGTATTTGTAACTTGAGTTTCAGGGTATCAAATGCCCCCTTTTCACGGTTTAACCTCTGTAGGCACCAGGACATACATGGTAGGCACACATGCATGCGGGCAAAGAACTTGCACATGTAAAATAAATAAACATAGATAACGAAAGGAGTTGCAGGCTAAGCAGAGGTCTCTGCTTCCTCATCTGCCCTCCTCTCAGAAGCAGAGTCCGAGAGGCAGATCCAAGATGCTTTCAGGCTGCTCTGAGCTCAGGTCAGCCTTCTTGTACATGGAGCAGGGCTCAAGGAAGCCATGGGCACCGAGTATCCAAAATACTTAACACCCCAGAGACCAAAGAGCTACGCTGAAGAGGCGCCGGCCATGAACACCCAGAAGGGATGGGTTTGTTGAGTGCCACGTACCCAGGCAGGGCGCTTCGAGGATGCAGGGGCAGTTGTCCCTGTGTGTCTGCTGTGACTAGCTTCCTTTCTGGGTCCCAGAATGAATATCTGTGGTTGAGGAGTGATGTCTGTCTACAGACAGATTGAGTGGGGAAGCTGGTGTTTGGGTAGCTTTTCTCACGTTTATCATCGACAATAACCGTGATTACTCATCATAATAATTAATAATTATTTACACTTGTGTGGTGCTTATTTGTGGAGTGTCTACACCACTGCCAAGTGCTTTATAACAGCTTATAAATGCAGCCAAAGTTTGCTGAGCCCTACTGGAGACCAGTTACCGCTGTGCTCAGCATTGGGAAACCATAATGCAAACTCCCTTTAATAGGAAAGGGAGCTGAGGCCCAGAAAGGTTAAGGGACTTACTTGGAGCCACCCCGAGTTAGCGAAAGAAGTGGGCCCCTCAGTTCAATTTCCTCCTTCATCCAGCCTCACCCTGGAGCCTGGAGTCTACAGAGAATGAAGGAGAAGGTTCAGGGAGGAGGTAGAAGACATAGGTCTTGGGGCAGTATGGGAGTTCCCTGGCTAGAACTGGGCCTTGCATCTCACAGCAGCCTGCCCTATACCCTGGCCAGGAGTTAGCGTTGAAATAAGATTTCAAGACCAAACTCGGGAAACTTGGGGATTCAGGCATGATTCTGAAGCCCTACTCTGGCACTGGGGCCTCCAACAAGCCCATTACAGTGACAAGCAGTTCCCTAAACTTGGTTTCTTACGAGGTGTGACTTCCTCCTGTGCTCACTGGTTGGGCTGAATCCTCAGCCACCTTCTCCCTCCCACACTTTGTGCACAGCCTGTCAGCCCTCCAGGGTGTGATTCCTCACAGGACGCCTTGGGCTTCACATGCCGATGCTGAGAGAACACACTTTGGTTGTACATTCTATTGATATTACTGCCGGGCAATCAGCCGTGGACTCGGGGTTCTGACAGAGGGGGTGATGGCTTTCCTGCCTTACTGTTTCAGTGCCCATGAGAAGACTTCCCCAAAGGCTAGACAGCTTTCCACCAGCCTGACCGGAAAGTGTAGTGGGTATCAGCCTGTGTGCAAGGGTCCTGAAACTTGGCCCCCTCTACTGTGTGGCCTTGGCAAGAGATGGATGGATGAGCAATGGAAGATGGGGACACAGTGGCGTCTGTTGGTCAGTACAGGCAGCTCAGCACCAGCCCTGGCCCCAGAGCAGGAGGCTGCTCTGGCACCTAAGTGCCCTCTGTGTTGCCTGCTACCATTAGGCCTGGCTGAAGGACTGAGGGGTAAGGAATCAGACATAGAGCCTCCTCTGGGCTGCCTATGGCACCCCGAGACATACCCTCCACACCACACACCAGACCAACCCCTCAGATCACGGGGTCCCCATTGCATCTTTACTTCTCATCCCCACTGCCTGTCCCCACACCCAGCTCCCCTACAACTTCTTCCTCTCACCCCAAGTCAATGAATTTCCATGTGTACTCCTTTCCCTACCACGTCCTGAGCGCCATGGGGCAGGGCCATCCACAGACCACATGGGACTTCCACCTGGCAAGGTTCCTGGCTCTTCTTCCAGGAGGAGACAATGCGTGCGGGGTGAGCAGAAGCTGAAGGGGCGGAGGTTTAGGGTGTCAGGCACACAGACGTCAGCTGGGAGCAGGTAGACCCCTGGGAAGATAACCAAAACATACATATGTGGGAAGGAGTACTGGGTAATGGACATCACAAACACTTTGACTCCTGTCTGCCTGGGCTCTGTGTGAGACTCTGGGGTGGAGGGAAATGAAAACGGGGGTGAGGAGGACTTCTTTACCCACTAGCCTCCAGTAACACAGGTTCTGTCCTTGACTCGCCTCCTAGAGCTGTGTGAAGGGCCACCCAGCCCAAACCCACTCATCTCTGCTGGGTGCTAAGGTGTGGGCAATCCTAAGGCAACAGTAGCTCAGAGGGGCTTACAGCTCCGCCTCTCTGCCTTGTGTCCTACAGCTACTGGGCGTAGTGTCCTAACAATGCTCAGGAAAGGCCTGGGTAGTTGGTCTCTGTAATGTGGCATTTGTCCTGCTGTCTCTGTCCTTTAGGTAGGAGAGTCAGTGGGGACAGTGACCCCTATCCCTGGTTGTCAACTCTCTGGCAAGTTCTCACACACACACACTCTGCTTCTCTCTGTGTGTCTATTTCTCTATTCCTCTGCTGCATTGTGTATATGTGTGTGTGTGTGTGTCTGTCTGTCTCTCTGTGTGTGTATGTGTGTGTGTCTATCTCTGTCTCTGCCTTTGCCTCTGTCTCTGTCTCTGTCTCTCTGTCTCTGTCTCTGTCTCTCTGTCTCTCTGTGTCTCTGTCTCTGTCTCTCTCTCTCTCTCTCTCTCTGTGTGTGTGTGTGTGTGTGTGTGTGTGTGTGTGTGTGTGTGTGTGTGTGTTCCCTTACCGGTGGAAGCCAGGGAAAAGCTCTGTTACTATTTCTCAGGCACAGTCCACTTCCTTTTTTGATCCAGGCTTCCTCACTATCCTGAGGCTATCCAAGTAGGCTAGGCTAATTACCTCTAACCCAGAGAAGAAATTATGTCTGGCATTTTTTATGTGGGTTCTAGGTATGGAACTCAGGTCCCCATGCTTGCAAGGCAAGCACTTTACCAGCCCAGCCATCTCCCCACCTCCTGTCCCATCCTTCTCACCTCTAACCCTTTATTTTCTGTCTGCTTGCCTTTCTCACGCTTAATGATGATGTAGCCCCAACCCCAGGCCCATGCATCCGTCCAGAAGACCTCCCAGCTGCTTTCTGGACCCAAGAAGCTCCTTATCCCAGCTCTATGAGGATCCAGAGACCCTAAAGGGAGCCTACCCCAGGCCGGGCCTTTCAGCTCATGGACTCTGCTGCCACCAGATCCTTGTACAGAGAAGCAACCAACTGACCTGCTCTGCCATGCAGGGTGCAGAAGGCAGGCCTAGAGCTATCAAAGCTGTGGTCTTGTTGTCCCTCGTCCTGACAATCATGAGGCTATAACCCAGCTATGGAAATCTTCATACCATAGGGGGCCACTCAGGGTGGGAGGAAGCAAAGGTCGTTCATTCTCTTTCTTCTGGAAACGATGTAGTGCTTTCTGCTCCAGAACCACTAGTCCTACCCACAGTTCTGTGGCATGAAAAGTAAAGATGTCTGGGCAGCTGACCAGGCATGGGCATTGTGGAACTCAGGACTCAGTTTCTCTTCATGTTTTTATAAAATTCAAAGGAGTAGGTGTGTGTGTGTGTGTGTGTGTGTGTGTGTGTGTGTGTATGTGTGTGTGTATGTGTGTGTGTGTGCGTATGTGTGTGTGTGTGCGTGCGCACGTGCACGCGCACGCACAGGAGCATGTGAACCATGTCATTTGTGTGGGTCAGTTTCAAATTCAGGTTATCGGGCCTGTGTGCCACATGCTCCTACCTGCTGAGGCATGTCCATATGGGTTCTGGGGATTGAATTCAGGTTCTTGTACTTGCAAGACAAGCACTTTACTGATTTCAGCATCTCCCCCGCCCATTAGTGCCATTGTTAATACTGCTCTGCCCTGGCTGCCCTGGAGACTAACGATGGAGGGTGTAAGGTGGCTCACACAGCACCTACCACTTACTCTGGGCAGAGCCTATGGCTACTTCCTTTCTCCTTCCACATAAATCAGGCTTCGGGGCCCAGAGAGGTGATGACCCAGCATGCTAATGGCAAATCTAGAAACAGAGTCAGAGCTGTGAACTTGCCCTGTTTCTCCAGCTGGACGCAGTCCCTGCCTGTGGTGAGAGACACTCAGCTCAGCAGCTCCATCTGACTTCCTGATGTGACTTCTAGCTTGCTTTGTCCTTCATTGTCCCCAGCTCAGGGGCCCTTCACAACATCATAGATTTCCTCAGTGGGGAAAGCCATCCGTTAGGAAGGCTGGGTGGGAGAGACAGACAGGTACATGAAGCACACAGCATTCCCTCCCAGTGACAGTGGGCAAACTGCCCTAGGAAAGGAGCTCCTTTGAGACAGTAGGATCCCTGCCAGGCCCCCCTAAGTGCCTGTCATCACATCAGTGCACTTCTTTCTGCTCCTTTTTATCTTGTAGGTCCAATATTGTCATTGAAACTTAGCTCGACTGGGCTTCAGATTTCCCAGCATTCTACAGGTCCCAGGCCTTTGCTCAGGCCGGGTTCCCTGGGTGGTAGAGTACCCAGGTACACTGGGGGCGTTAGGCTTTGCTGAGATCCTTCTGGATTGCAGTGTGTTTGAGCCCTGTAGGTGGGAGTGGTTCCTGACTTGGGTCGAAGGCAGGGAGAGTGGTGGCAGAGAGACAGCCCAGCTGAGTCCGGGGTAAAGTAGTCTGGGTGCTGCTCAGGGCTTAGAGATGAGGCTAAGGGATCAGGAGATAGGTGAGCAACACATAGCTCACCTCATAGCTACAGAGCACCACACTGCCTGGCTCCAATCTTCTCTCCCTCTGGGGAAAGGAGAGAACCTATCCCCTCAAGTTGTCCTCTCAGTTCCAAACATGTGCCATGGCATGCAGGTAATACCACCCTTCCAAACATACATAATACATACATACATAATACACACATACATACACATAGATACACACACACACATACATACATACATACATACACACATGCATATATACATACATAAATTTAAAATAATTTTTTAAAATTAAAAGTCCATGCAAGTCCATTGTCTTCCCAGCTAGGAAGGGTGGAACTGAGCAAAAAGAACAGTCAGCATGGAGGACGAACCAGGCAGCCAGCATGAGACCTATAGGAGGTATCCTATGTAACAGAGGGCTCCCACGCTCCCATGCCTCCTATCAGCCCAGCCCAGGCGAGCTGATCCTCAAGCCCCCTGGTCACAGAAAATGCAAGGCTGGGCAGGAGCTCCTGACTGAGCGGGAAGGGAGGGGACAGATAGGAAGCCTCCCTGCATGAGCTGCCCTCCACATGATTAGTCCCTGACAGCACCTTTTCATTAAACTGTCTCTTTCTGCGGCTTGGGTCCCTGGAGTAATGAAGGCCTTGACTCCTTTCATGGCTGTCTGCCTGTCTTCCAAGCAGCTGCCTCTGTGCTTCTCCAAGCCTCTGACATTTTCAGAGCCAACAATTATGGAATCCAAAGATGATTCTAGAAGGCAGCAGGAACTTACCCCTCCCTACCCACCCACCCTCCCACCCATGCTGTCTGATGTGCCTCGGGCCTTGGAACAAAATGGGTTTTTGTCACAGCCCAGCCTGCTGGGGCTCTAGTGGCTCAGAAACCCTGGAAGTGAGGAAGATTTTGGTAGGAAAGTGCTGGGTTCTAGGGGCCCTGTTTCCCACCCTATCTCTGCATTGTGCTGATTTTGAACCTGACGTCATCAGGCAGAGAGTACCTGGTCAAGAAGGCCTTGTTCTCTGCAAAGGAGTTCAAAAGTAAAACCATGGCCAAGGGATGGCTCATACACACACACACACACACACACACACACACACACACACACACCACATGAAAATATCATTTATAAAACAGAGCGGCTGTCTGCTTTATCAGAGGCTCAGGCTCCGTGCATTTGAAAGCCGTGGATCTCGGTTGCTCAGCAGTTTCCAGAGCCACCAGGGTTTCTGTGCTTATTGTCCCCTAGAACATAGAGACATCCGGGGCTGTCCTCTTTGGAAAACGTTCAGTTTGTACATCTCTTGATTAGGCATTGGGGTACCCAGGGATGCTCAGTGGAAGGCTGTCATGGCGTCCGGCTGTCTGAGAACTAGAGGCAGACTTGGACAGAAGCCTGAGAATGCAGTGCTAAACAGAGAGGTCCCAGGGATGTTCTTGCCCCAGCTGCCCTGCACTGGGGACAGGGCTTCCCTTCAGAGCCTGGAACCCTCTGATCTCCCTCCCGTACATGCCTGACCTGAGCCTTCAGGATGGCTAAGGAGCAGGGTCTGCTCAAACGGAGCTCGGCAGCTGGCAAGTGAATCCTCTGGGAAGCTGGGGTTTTCCTCCAAGTTCCAGAGGCTGGGCCTATTTTGTGCTGGAGGTTTGTGAAGGAGGCATGCCTCTGAAGGCACATGACCACACTTCGGTGCCACCATCTCTGGTCATGAGTCTGTCCTGGTGTGAACAATGACCTTTGTATTACCTCCTGTCTGGGTTCTTTGAGAATGCCCTGGCTCTGAGCCCTGGAAGAGGATGGGGGCTGGGAGTGGGGGAGGGGGCTGGTTTATTCCTTCTCTACCACTCTAATCATTTGCTGGTATTGCTGATCTTCAAAGGATGGGCTTCTCTTTTGGCTTAAAGCAATTCTTCCTCCCTTTCTCCTTTCTTCCCTCCCTCTCTTCCTCTCTCCTTTCTTCCTTCTCTCTCTCCCCCTCCTTTTTCTTCCTTTCCCCCTTTTCCCTCCCTTCCCCTTCCCTCCCCCCAGCTCAAGGACACCCACAGGTTTTTTATTTTCTATCTAATCCTTGTGAACTCTTGGAATGGGAGTATTATCCTCTGCTAGAATGGAATCCTGTCATCATTTTCTAACCGTGACCTTGGGCAGGTCACTGTCCCCCTAGAACTTCAATTTCCCCACAAATAAAAGAGTATAATCATTTTTTAAAAACATAATTTATTCACCCTATTTCAATCCTCTTGTGTCAGGAATTAATTATTCAAGTGCTTTATAGAAATAGCCTCCTGTAGTCCTTATAAGGAGGCCTGGAGAGATGCTTAGGAGGTGAAAGCGCATGTGGAGCAAGCAAAGGACCTGAGTTCAAATCCCCTGTACCCACATAAGAACCTAAGTGTGCCCCTCTATGCAGACCTATAACCCCGCACTGCAGGAGGCAGAGACAGGAATGACTAGAGCCTCCTGGCTATCACCTTAGCTTTAGGCTCAGTAAAAGACCCTGTCTGGAGAGAATAAAGTAGAAAGTAACATAGCAGAAGACATGATGTCCTCTGCTCTCCATCCTACACACACACACACACACACACACACACACACACACACACACACACCACATAAACTAACTACATGGAATGGTTGATAAGTTTAATTCCATGTTACCCATGGCCAAGTAGACAGACAGATCTGGGATTCACAGAGAGCCAGCATCCCAACTCCATTAATGTCCTGCTATGCTGTGTCTATCCATTCAACCCATGTCAGATGTTCACAAAATCATACTTAGCTTGTGTGCGCCCCTCTAGATTCTTTTCCCTCCATACTCCCAGTACAGCAAACATTGGGGCCACACCAGGTGGGACTGTGACAGGTACTAGCAGGCTGGGAATAGCACTGGCAAGTGTTCCCCATTACCCCTTCTCCTCAGCTTCAGGGCAGTTAGCCCTAGAGCTCTGTCTTCTGTGGAGCTGGCTATTTCCTGAGGCAGCAGAGCCTGACGATGTTGTAGGTCGCAGGCCTCCTCCTCCTCTCCCAGAGAGGGCCTTGCCTGCATTGACACACTGTCATCAGGAACAGTATAGGCTGAGTCTCTGAAGGGTGGGGAGCTGGTGAGGAAAAGTTCCTTCTGTAGGACCTGCTGGGTAGATTCACACCACGTCCCTCCCTGTGGAGAGCCCAGGCCACAGGCAGAAGTCACCTTTTCCTGACCTCTTCCTTGGGGTGTCTCAGCCCAGAGACTGCTGCTTACAGTCCCTCACAGACAGGTTGGGCCTCTGGGAGCTGCAGGAAGTGTCTGCAAAGCTGAGCAGTTTGGGTTCCCTGAGTGAAGCCGTCATGGCAGCTGTCAGAAGGGAACCCTGATGAGTCAAATGTGGCCCAGGAGCCTGGCTGGGAGTGAAAAAGAAGCTCTGCTGGGGCCTGGGGTCCTGCTGGGGCCAGAGCGAGATGGTTTGCTGCAATGTCACTGAAAATCAACTGGGTCATCTCTTGTGGCGTGGGTGGCACCCATGGGCTGCCAACCCCTGTGCTTTTATCACAGATGTGGAGATGGTATCGCCCAACTGCCTTGAGCAGGGTACGAGGCTGCAGGGCGATGGCATGATAGTATTCTCGGCAGAGCTCATGGGTCTGGAGACACAAAGGAGGGGACAGGGTAAAGCCACCATTGGGAGGAAAGGATGCAGGAGCCCTGGGCACCTTCAGAGCAGCATTGGCCCTAGACCGATTATCAGGGGCATAAAACAGTTACCTTCTCCCTGGTTTGAGCCAGGGCCTGCTGTGACACAGTAGCCGGCTCACTGGCTGGGGCTGTCCCCTCCTACTTTAGTATGGAAAGGTAGAGATAAGAAGAGTGACTTTGGAGTCTGCTTGACTCGAAAGGAGATCTCATCTCTTCCTTGAAGAACTGGGCAACCTTGAGGGAGCCAACCTCTCTGGATCTATTTTCCCTATCTCTAAAATGGGCCTAATCCCAGCTCCCTGGCTATGAGAATGAATGGTGGTCACATGGGTGAAGGGATGGTGTGTTGGGGTTCTCCAGAGGGACAAACCCAGTGGAAGGAATGTGTATTACAAAGGGCTTGTTAGATTGACTTACACAAGAGAGGTTGGGTAGCCCAACAATGGTTGTCTGCATGCTGGGACAGGTGAGAGCTTTGTAGCTGCTCAGTCCAAAAAAGATGGATGCCTCAGCAGCTCCACTGTAAGACTAAAGCCCTGGAAGATTGCTGGAGAGCCACTTGTCTTTATCCACATTGAAGGGCCAAGAGGCTGGATTGACACATTAGCAAAGGTTGTACAGCAGCAATAGGGTAGATGCATTTCCCAGCAGGCAGGGAAGAGGGACAGGCAAAATCAGCTGTGTCCTCTCCTAAGACATACCACAGGAAGATGCCTATGGTGGTTTGAATATGTATGGCCCAGGGAGTGCCACTATTAGGAGGTGTGACATTGTTGGAGTTGGTGTGTCACTGTGGGTATGGGCTTTAAGACCCTCGTCCTAGCCGCTTGGAAGTCAGTCTTCTCCCTGTTTGCCTTTGAAGCAAGATGTAGAACTCTCAGCACCTCCTATACCATGCCAGCCTAGATGCTGCCATGCTTCTGCCTTGATGATAATGGACTGAACCTGTGAACCTGTAAGCCAGCCCCAATTAAATGTTGTCCTTCATAAGACTTACCATGGTCACAGTGTCTGTTCACAGCCGTAAAATCCTAACTAAGACAATGCTAGCTCTCTGGGAGGATATTCCAGAATGTTGATCTTCCAAAGGTGGCCCTTCCACAGGTGTGTCTCTTCGTTGACCTCAGATTCAATCAAGTTGACAGCCAAGAGTACCTTCACAGACAAGATGCACCAGGAACTCACTCCTGCCAGGCAGGCCCTCTCCTTTTCACATCTTTTAGCCCCACAGCCTTTTCCTCTTTCCTTGGGTGCTGACTGAGTCTTCATTGGTAGTCTGTCTCTGCCTAGGATTTCATAGGTGGGTCAGATGTGTCACAGGCTCATGGGACACATATGGCTTCTCTGGAAACTGTTTTAATCTCTTCCCAGTGAGACAAAAAGAGCATCAACATCAGGTACCAACTAGATCTTCTTAAATTATTTTCTTCTTTGAACCCCTTTTGTTCCTACCAAGTAACTTCTGTGGACCCTCCACATACATTGGTCTACACTATAGGTATAAAAATGAAATGTTTACTGATAATATGTCAATGAAGAAATTGGCTTAAAAGCAACTCTTCTGCTAAGTTAAGTTGACTGTTTATTAAAGGGGGGGAAAGCCTCCCAGTGAGGAGACATACTTGTTCATTGTTACAAACAGCCAGACCTAGGCTGTATATTTGGCATGCAGGATGTGGTCCATCTTCACTGTTTTTCAGAGTTGATCAATATTTCCATTTTATAATCACCAATAAAGAGGCCACTTTGTATAACTCCAGAGTACAAAACAGCGGAAACATGCTCAAGGCTGTTTCAGAAACCTGGAAGTTCTATCCTCACCCAAGTCAAAATTTACTTAGACTTAAAAGTGTAACTGAAGCCAGCAACTTGAAGAGCAATTTGAAAAATCAAACATTCAAACATAATCCAATCCGAAGATACACGGATCTGATACTTACATGCTAAGCAACGGTGGTGGGATAATATTAAAAGTCTTCGTTTTTCTGTCATCGAACGACCTCACTTCTGGAAGGGCAGAAAACGTTGTGCGCACAGTAGAAACACTGACTCCAGAGCTGAGCTGAAGCAGCTCAGACGGGGCCTCCTAGTGCTGCACGGTGAGTCACACGTGCAGTGTAAGGCGGTATAAGTGTGCTTTATGCTTGTTGAAGCTTCAGCAAAGTTGTGCAATGCCACACAGCCGTGTGCTGTCTGCTGTACCTTAGATTCCCGATTTGAATTCGTCTCTGGTGGCCGTGCACCCTGAAGCATCTCACTTGGGTTGAACTTTTTACCAAGATTCACCAGTTTTGGACATTTTTTGGACACATTTTCTTAAAGATTTATTTATTTTATTTGTTTTCTGACACACCAGAAAAGGCAGATCCCATTATAGATGGTTGTGAGCAACCATGTAATTGCTGGGATTTGAACTCACAACCTCTGGAAGAGCAGTCGGTGCTCCTAACTTCTGAGCCATCTCTCCAGCCCAGGGTTGAACTTTTGCAACCCTCAAATTTGTTTTGCCAGCTCTGCATGGTTCATCCAACTCTTTGACACTTCAGGAAACTGTGAAGGAGCTAGGTGGATGAGCAGGGCTGTGTTCCAATAAAACTTTATTTACAAAACCAGCAGTAAACCAGCTCTGGTCTGCAGGTTATAGTTTGTCAAAGGCTAGTACTATTTCAAGTCCAGGCACCCCAGCTTATTGCTCAAGGGCCCTACTAGCAGGCCCTCCCTGCCCACTCATCAGGCTGTGACAACTCCCTTGAGTGTCCCTGATCTGGTCCGACAGAGCTCTCTTCGGTCCTTGGTACACAATGCTCAGTGGGTGCTATCATGTGCCTCTTCTTCATCCTTCTCCCTGCTTGGAATACTGTCTCATTGTCCCCCCACCCCTGCTGCCATCTTCCCGAATCTACCCCCAGAGAGCCCACCAGGCCGCTCTGAAGGACACAGGCCTCCTGAGTCCTGCTCTGGTCGGCTGCTCCCATGATGAAGTGCCTTTTGGGACTCTGTGCTCCCTGGTGCTACACAGGGCAGCTTTTAAAGGGACCCTTGGGTTAGATGGGCACTCAGTGTCAGGTCTCAGTCCTGGGCTCACTCTTGCTTTCTACATCCAACTCACCACAAACAGCGGCTCCACGCAACCTGGCATCCATCATAGA
Organism: Rattus norvegicus; assembly: GCF_021556685.1. Lineage (NCBI taxonomy): Eukaryota > Metazoa > Chordata > Mammalia > Rodentia > Muridae > Rattus > Rattus norvegicus. The sequence continues at coordinate 69,234,335 of NC_141541.1, forward strand.
TACTCCCTGCTGTGAGAACCCGAGAGGGTGAGTGTGCCTCTGACATTACCCTTTCAAACACCACCCCTTCCAATCCCATTTATCCTTCCCTTTGAGCCCCCGTTAGTCATTCTGGGCACAGTCTACCGTAGAGTCCTGAACTTTTAATCTATTACATTTTTATGTTTAGTTTTTGCTTTCCTGATACATTGGATGTGACTTCTTCAAAGCTGCCTTCTAACTTACTAATTTCTTCTTTGTCCATGTCTACAGTTCACTCATTATATTTTCCATCTCCAGAAACCTTGATCTTAGACAAGCCATGACTTTTGGTAGTGCCTTGTACTTTTGCTACTTTTTCTATTCCATCTTGTGTTTCTATTCATTTGATTCATAATTTTTCTATATATGACTGCATCATTGTTATATGCAAGCTTTTTTGAGGATCTCAATCAGTGACTTTCAACAACTGGTGGCATTTTTTTTTTCCTCCTCTTGAGGACAATTTTGAGATTCCCTGATTGGAGACTGGTAGATAGTGCCTGTAGTTGCTTCTCCAAACCACCAGGGGGCACCACCAAACCTGGATGGCTTGCCTTGTCCCAGGGCTGGTGTGATTTCAAACCCTAGGCTCAAGGAATTGTGGGTGGAAATTTTGTCCCTTAGTATTTGCTGCTCTGGAACTGAGGTTCAGGTGCAGAATTAGACTTTTCGTGCTCACTGCCCTTGCCCTTCCCAATGCATAACCAGCAGAGTGTGTGTGTGTGTGTGTGTGTGTGTGTGTGTGTGTGTGTGTATGACTAGGGTGCAGTATTCTGTCCCCGTGACATTTCTTTAAAGTGGACTGAAACTGGAAACAAACAAATGCCAGCCACAGGAGAAGCAGGCTTCTAAAAACAACAAAAAACAGCAACACAACGTTGTGGGTGGAGAGGATGTATGGGGGAGGGTGGGTAGTGGTGCGCTTGCATTGGTGAGAGTTGGCAGAGGACAACTTTTAGGAGTTGGTTCTCTCTACCATGTACATCCGGGGGACTGAACCCAAGTCATCAGACTGGGCAGCAAGTGCCTTCACCCACTGAGCCATCCTGCCAGCCCGTAGGCTCCATGCTCCATGAAGATGGGGAAACTGGGGCTTGTAAGGCTCACCCTCTGACACTGGGTTCCCTTAAGGAAGACTCCGCTCACTGGGTGCTCACCTGCTGCAGGGCAGAATGAATTAGAGAGCCATGCCGTCACCTGTCAGGATTTCTCAGGGTCAGGCTTTCTAAGGGATCTTGCTTATCCACCCTTTCTGAGTCTAGAGCTCTGAGAGTCAGAAAGTTGACCTTGTCGCTCTCCCATGAACACAGCGCCAGTGTCTCACTCTGGCTGACCTGTGGTTATTCGTAGCCTTTGATTCGGAAGGAATATTGAGCATGTGGCTGCAGGAATACTATGTGTGATCACATGGGCTGTCGCACAGCCTTGGTGGAGGTGTTATATAATACACAGAGTTGTCACAGTCGCACCTATCAAAACCCTAACACTTCTGATCTTCAGAGGACACCTAGTTCCTGAGTTCCGGAAAGGACCCGTGTGACTAGAGCTGAGGAAGAACACCTACCACCACTACCCATGAGAACGCAGGCCAGCACCCACGCCTGACAGCCCGGTCACTTAGGGACCGGGTGTGGGATGGTCAGTATCTAGGGATCACAGTGAGACCGGAGCACAGGGAGCAGAGTGAGGCAGGTTTCTGTGGGCTTTTATCCCTCCTACAGGACTGCCTGTCAGCCTGGTGCTAAGCAAGCCCTTGTACAATGATTCCTTAACACTGAACCAGCAGCAGAGACTTTTGAAAAATCACACCAAGAACAGGCCAGCGAGATGGCTTACCCAGTAAAGCGTTCACCCTGTGAGCACAAAGACATGAATCTGGATCCCCAGAACTCATGTTAAAAAGCTGGGGCTGGGGAGGGGTGTCGGTATGTACAGTAATCTTAGTGTTGGGAGGCAGAGACAGGAAGATCCTGGGGCCTGCTAGCCAGCTAGTCTAGCCGGATCAGGAAGCTCCTGGCTTAGTGAGAAACCTTGCCTCCAAAAACAAAGTGGAGAGTGGCAGGCACACACCCAACTGTTAACCTTTGACCTCCATAGGCATGTGTCTGTGCACATGCATCTGGGCTCTCATGCACATGCACACACATACACACCAAGAATGCAAGAATCTAATTCTTGAAAAGCACAGAGAATGTGCAACACAATAGAAAAAACTAAATTCTTCCTTTACCTGAACTTCCCTCCCCAGAAGTAACCATAGCAACACTTGAAGTACATTTTCCTTCCCCAGTCTGAATATTTACAGGTGTGTTATAGGCACTCAGATTTCTCTCTCTCTCTCTCTCTCTCTCTCTCTCTCTCTCTCTCTCTCTCTCTCTCTGTATGCGTGTATGTGTGTGTATGTGTGTGTGTGTGGTGTGTGTATGTGTGTGTATATATGTGTATGTCTGTGTGTGTATGTGTATGTATGTGTGTATGTGTGTGTATGTGTGTGTGAATGTGTGTGTATGTATGTGTGTGTGAATGTATGTGTGTATGTGTGTGTATGTGTGTGTGTATGTGTGTGTATGTGTGTGTATGTGTGTGCATGTGTGTATGTGTATATGTGTGTGTGGTGTGTGTATGTGTGTGTATATGTGTGTATGTGTGTGTATATGTGTGTGTGTGTGTGTGTGTGTGTGTGTGTGTGTTCGTGCTGGTGTTGCTCTTGTTGCCCTAACTGCATGCTGGTTGCATTGGCACAGATAGACTGGATTTGTTTTCTAGCACGGGAATACTGTGGTTTAAAATGACCCTTCCCCCTATTTCCAGATGTCATCGTGCTGGGTTAGAGGTCATGTGCTTTTAAACTTCAACAGCTACTGCCAAGTCACCTTTGAGCAACCTCTACCGGTTTACAGTGCAAGCAAATGATTGCTTCCTTGATTTTCCGCCAATATCTGGCACTATTAATCTTCACTTTGGCTAGCCGGCGAGGGGAGGGTGTTCTCACCTGCCTTTCCCGGCTGGCGTGTGAAGGCAAATGTCATTCTTCATCGCTGAAAGACGACTGCACTTCACCAGCCATGGGCTGCCCCTTCATAGTCTCTGTCCCCCATTTTACCTGAGGCTTATTATCCCTTCCTTGCTGATCAGGGGTGCTCTTTACATGCATTTTATTCAATCTATTATCATTTTAATGGAGGTGACTCAAACCAGGTAAAGGCGGAGACCGTCACTGTAGAGTTTAGGAGTCTTGATAAATGTGGGGGCCCATCCCCCAAACAAAGACATGAAACATCTTCATCACTCCTGAGAGGTCCCTCGGGTCCACTTCCAGCCAATACCTCCGGCGGCAGTCATCGCTCTGAGCTCTGCCACTGGAGATTGGACGTTTCTTCCTGGACTTCCTTTAATGGGATCACACAGATAAGTTCTTTTATGTCTCCGTCTTTTGTGCAGTGTGTCATTCTGAGACCCCGCCATTCACATATACTGCAGCTGGTTTCCTGGAATGGTAGTCTCTCGTGTGAGTATAATGTTGGCCTTGCAGATTAAAATTATTCAGAAACCATGTGAAACACGTGCAGACAACATGTGTTGTTATTGTTTCCTAAGTGACATGAGGTGACAACCACTGGCCTGGTGTTGACACTGTTCTAATCATCTAGAGGTGTGTCGGGGACATACCTAAGTTCTGGACCAGTGCTGTACTGGCTGTGTGAGGAGCGTCAGTGCTCGAGAAGGTGGCCATGAGGGCGTGTCCCTGGAGCCGGAAGCTGCTGGACAGTTGAACCACCCACTAGTTGTTGGTTCTCTTACTGGTGAACAGACTGGTTCCCTCCTCTGTGCGCTTAGGAACATGGCTGCTGTGAACATTTCTCGAGTCTTTGTGTAGATATGTCCTCTGACTTCTCTTAGATAAACATCTGGGAGCTGAGGAACTGTGGCCCCTGAGAGTATATGTTTAATGGTTTTTTGAGGAATTTACAAACATTTGAACTGATGTGTGTGTATGTGTGTGCAATGTGTGCATATTCATGTACGTGTGGCATCGTGTTGCAAATGGAAGCCAGAGGGTGAGCTCCGGTGTCACCCTTGCCTTTCACCTTGTTTGAGCCAGGTAGCTAGAGAATTCCGTTTCTGCCTCAGGTCTCCCTGTAAGCATGCTGCGGTCAGGCGTGCACGCTGCCACGTCTTTTACTCTGGTTCTGGGCTCTGAACTGAGATCCTCAGGGTTGCACAGCAAGGACTTTCCCAGGCTCATCCTCTCCCAGCCCTAACCAGTTTTCCACTGATTGTGCCTGGAGTGCCTTAAATACAGCCACCCTGGTCACATGTCGGTCACATGAGTTTTAGTGACTCTTGTCTTTTGTTATAGAGCTCTCTCACATTCCCATAAAGTCACCCCTGGTTTTACTTAGTAGTTTCTGGGACTTCTGGGTTCAGGTGTTCCTCTACTCTGTTTCCTATATTTTGTGCCCTTTTGTTTTTATCTAGAATGTATCCATTTTGTATGAGCTGAGGAACGTAAGGACTGGCAGCCCAGATAGTCCTCTGAACTGAGGTTGCCCTCTGACCTCCATGTTTGTTCTGTGACAGGTGACTCTCGTCCACACAAACACATGTATGTCCACACACTCATTTTTAAATCTTTCCATTTAAAAATTAAAACTGCTTCTCATGTGGTGGCATATGGCTACAATCCCAGCACCCCAGGGGTAGAGAGAGGAAGGCCAGGAGTTCAAGGTTATCCTAAACTGTATTATCAATGTGAGGCTTCCCGGGCTAGCCTGGGCCACATTAGACCCTGTTTCAAAAAAGTGAAAATGGGATCCAAAGAGATGGCTCAGCAGTTAAGAACACATGTACTCCAGCTCCAGGGTCTTCTGTTTCTGCCCTCTATGTACACCTGCCCTCTGTGCCCAAGCTCACAGGGACACACAGCTACACGTAATTTTAAATTATTTTTAAAACATCAAAACTAAGCCCTGTTTTCCCTTCTGAGACTTCAGCCCCCATCCACATCCTTAACATAAATTCTATGAGAAAGAGGTGGGAACTGGCTTGTGTTTATGCACATGTATGCATATTCATGCTTGGAAGTGACACGTGTCTAAAGAAATACGGAGAGAAAGAACCAGCAAACAGCGGTGGAGGGGTGGGGGCAGGAAACACTACCATGGGAATAAAACTTCTTTAGGCAGGATTTTTAATACAGCTTTGTGTTCTGAATCATTCGTACATAATTTGTACATGATTTACATGTTCAAAAAAATTAATCAAATCAAATGAAAATTAGGAAAGAGGAAAATGCCAAGTTATGCACTAGCAGGAACACAGAAAAATTATAAATTACTAGTGAGCCTGGTCACAAAGCAAGAAGGAAAAATTAAACCTTATTTAAATAATCTTGGGGGGGTGGGGAATATCCTGCCTATATATCCATGGTGGGAAATAGTCTAAGGACAAACAAAAAAAAGGGGGGGGGGCTGGAGAAATGGCTCAGCGGCTGTGAGTGCTTGCTGTTCTCCCAAAGGACCTGAGTTCTGTAGCTCACAGCCTCCTGAAACCCCAAGTCTAGGGATCCCATGCCCACACACATACACACACACACACACACACACACACACACACACCCCACTTTAAAAATGAGAAGCTGTCAGCTTTACTTTGTTTCTAAAGATGGTTAGCCAGTGGTTAATACGTAGGGAACAGCTTTCTCTACTGTCACAAACTCTAGGCAACTTACATGAAGTATGACTTCCAATCGGGAATCAGACACGCTACCTCTGCACCACGCAATTGTAAAATGTGCGCTGGTTCACAGTTCCTGGGGTTCTGTTCATCCCTGGGGGAAGGCAGAGGGGATGGAGAAAGAGTGTATGATGCAGGGCTGCTCACTTGGTGGCTGGGTCAGGAAACAGAGAGAACCCGATCAGACCCAGTCCCCAGCTGTGCCCAGCCCACCTCAAGGGACCCAGGTTGCCCAGCCAAGTTCTAGCTCTTAAAAGCTACCCGACATCCCCAAATAGCGCCACCAGTTGGAGACCACATGCTCAAACACATGGGCGTGCGGGAAGGAGGCATTTTGCATTCAAACCAAAATAGGAGTCAAAGTTTTCCAAAATGAGATTCAAATGAGACTTTTAAAAAAAAAAGAATTAAAAAAAGCCTAATATATGCACATATTGAAATATTACTCCTGATCTTATAAATCTGTAAGATTATTATGAACCGATTAAAAACAAATACATTTACGTAAGTAATTCCACCATATTTAAAGGAAAAACCCCCGACTCCTGTTGCAGTGCTTTCAGTGCTGCCTTTCAGGTCATGTGACTCACAGGGACAGCATACGAGCTGACTGACAAATGAAATAACTCAGCAAGCACAAGGTGTGGGTCGATCTATAAGACACAGTCTTAGGGGGTGGGCCACGCGAACTCCCAATGGGAGAAGTTGTAGGGAAAGCCCACATTTACATGCGAAGAAGGAATCTAGGATACAAATAAAATGACCAGGAAACCATTGAACCGCCCAAGCCTATGAGAAGAGCATCTGAAGGAAAGGAACAGGAGCCTGGGCCAGAGGCCAGTGGAATCATGGGTACTTTGGTCAGGCGTGAGCTGGAAAGTATCGTTCTGGAAAATGCATCGAAGGAACTGAAGACGATGAGGGGTGTGGTCTAAAGCCGTCTTTAGATGGTGCCATAAAAATGAACATTTGCTGAGGTGTAGCTCAGTGTGAGAGGAATTGTCTCATATGAACAAGGCCATGGGTTGGGTCACTCCCCAGCACCACAGACACAAACGTTCATGGAGCTGAATCAAGGCAGCATGGCAACATATTAAAACGGCCTATCGCTTGCCTAGGAAGTGCAAGGCCCTGGGTTCGGTCCCCAGCTCCGAAAAAAAGAACCAAAAACAAAACAAAACAAAACAAAACAAAACAAAACAAAAAAAAAGGCCTATCATAGCCAGGGTAGGCCAGGGTAGGCCAGGGTAGGCCAGGGTAGGCCAGGGTAGGCCAGTAAAACCTTCCAGGAGAAGCACGCTGGGCTGTGGGAGGGGATTCTCTACCTGGGAGCATGAGTAAGTCCCTCTTTCCGTGCTGTGCAGGCCTCAGTCTGAGCTTTGCTCTTCCACAAGGTTGCACAAGTGAGGCCTAGAGGGTCACAATGAGAGCCGTGACCCATGTGCAGCCTCTGATCCCGCCATCACGGCTTTGTCAGTGACCTGAGAACCTCAAGAGCTTGCTCCGTGTGTGCACCTGTGCATGGTTTCGACAGCTACAGAGGGCTCATCCCTTTCAATCTGTCCTTAACTTTTTTTGCTTCAGAACTTTTTGTTGTGCATGTGGTGACAACATGTGTTACTTAATGAGCCATTTTAAAGTGCACACAGCTAAGGGCATGTAGTATGTTCACCATGGGTGTAGCCAGCAGCACTCTGGTTATATAACTTTTTTTTTTTTGAAACAAAAGACCCAGCATGAATGACTTAAGAAGGATTTATTTTGGCTCCAGGATTTGGTGGTTTCAGATCATAGTACTTGTCTTTGTTAATGCTGGACCATTACAAGACTGAATATCATGTTAGCAAGAGTGTGTGGCAGAGGAGGACCATCTAGTGATAGAAAGGAAGAGAGAGAAATATCAGATGGCCTGGACAAGATACCCCAGGACCTACCTTCAGTGATGTATGCCTTCCTACTGGTTCTAGCCCCTACAGTTTCCATAACCTCTCAAATAGCACCGCCAAGTAGGGCCAACATGCAATATCAGAGCCTGTGGTTTCATATTCAAATTCCAGGGCTTCCCCTCTCTCCACCCTCTATTTCCTTATCCCGTCCTCTCCAGGTTTCTCCTGGCTGCCCTGGCTTCGAGCGTTGGTTTCCCAGCAGGTCCCTTGTCCAGAGAGAAGCTGTGTACCACAGACTCGCTTCTGTCATCGGTCCAGCACACCTGGGCCTGGCGGTGGGCTGCAGGGCTGTATTCTGTTCTGGAGGAAACTCAGCAGCAGTCTGCCTGACCTGTCCGGGAGCAGAAGTGGGTACACCACAGTGACAAGTGTCCCACAGATGATGTAGACACGACTCAAAGGAGTGCTTGATACAATAGCTCCTAAGGTTTTGTGTGTGTGTGCGCATGCGTGCCCATGTGCGTGCGATCAACCCCTGTCTATTCCGGCACCTGGGGACCTCTGTGACTACAGTTCGTATTTTTGTGGAGAAAGCCACTGTTTTTGTGGATTTCTGTCTGCCAGTACTAAGTGCTTTGCACATGCCTTTTCATCCAGTCCTCTGGATGACCTGGGAGGCAGTGACTACCTCTGGGGTCACAACACTAACAGGAGATGGGGTATCACAGTGGCCTGACTTGCGGTGGGACTGGAGTTTAGAACTTCTGGTATCTAGCCCCATCTTCTCCATGGTAAAGACCCCATATCCATTCACACAGTAGGCGTGAGAGATGTGACATTTCCTCCTGAGGTACAGCAGATGCTCCAAGGAGGAAGTGAAGAGAAGGTGGAGGAAACAGAACCGTTTTTGAAGGGAGTGCCCACAATCCAGGAGCATACTGGTTCTCTGAGGGAGCACAGGAGAGAAAAAAAAAAACAAAACCCTGAATTCTCTAGAAATGATTGTGCGTCAAAGAAAAACAGGTGCTAAAGTCTCCTGAGACCTCAACTGAGGGGCCAGGAAGTCATGGTCTGCTAGTTTGTGAGTGTGTCTGGGCCTGTGTGGGGCCCAGGCTGGGCTACATGGTGGGGTTTCTGTCTGCTTAGCAATAGATCCAGCCAAGAAAAGGCATGGTTTTCAGAGGTCCCATAGGGGCTCTAGTGCACCAGGGTTGAACCATTTACTTCCTCGGTGGCTTAGAGTCAGACAGAGCCAAAACAAATGGGCCTGGTTCAAACCAGTTCCTGTCAGCTCCTGGTCACTTCCTCAGTCCTGCAACTACTCTGGCTTGTGGCTGGTGTCTGTTTTGATTGTTGGGTATCTATCTGTGCCTCTATGTGGGGTGCCTTCATGGGGGTAGGCATTGATGTAGCTGCAGCTGGTAGGAGGGCTTTATGTGGGGGAAGCCTAGGGAAATTCCCCGAGAGAGGACCAATGACCTGATTTGGGATCAAGCCCTCTGCCTTCTGTTTCTGACTGTGGCAGGCTGGAAGTGGGGAGGCTTTCAAAGCAGAGAGGCTGTCATCTTTTGGTGTGTTTCTAAGGAGAAAATTGGGTTCCCATGATACTGTCTAGGCCTGAGGTCTAAACAACAATAAATAGATATTCAGGACCCAAGGTCTAAAAGTCTACTTAGGGGTGAGGAGAAACCTAGCCAGAGCCTCGCATGCAAAAGGCAAAGCAAAAGGCTTTCTGTTAGACAGTGAGATTCCCCTGCCTCCAATCTGAGGGGAGGTACATGCCCAAGGGACATATCATATGTACAGTTCTTCCTTTCCTGGGCTTGAATTGTATGGTGGGTCTGTAAAGTGCTTGCTCTACCTGGAGGTATCCTGGAGCCCTCTTCTGACCAGTTCCTGCCTTCATCCCATCCTTCCATCCACATGTCCGTCTGTCCATCTGTATGTCTATCTGTCCATCCATCTGTCTGTCTGTCCATCCACCCATCCCATCCCTACAGATATACATATATCAATTATGTATGTAAACACACATACACACATACACACACCCCATATAACTTACAGGAGACAAGATTTATTTTAGCTCATGGTTTTGGAGATCTCAGCCCATGTTGCTTGGCCCCATAACTGTGGATTTGTGGTGAGATGAGGTATCGTGGTAGAAAGAAATAGATAAGCAGAACAGCTCACCCCGTGGCAGCCAGGGCACACGGAGAGACAGAGGAAGGGCTAGAGACAAAACATGCCCTTCAAAGGCACGCCCCTAGAGATCTGCCTCCTTCCATTAGGTCCTACCCCAGAGAGCTCCCACTCCTCCTAAAAGAGAGCTACCAGTTAGGGAAAAAACCTTCAACACTGAAACCTTTGAGCTTGCTACATAATAAAAACATCAGCTTCACCCATCCACCTGCCCAGAACGCGTGGTTCTGAGCTAGACTTTGGAAGCCAGAGGTAATTTAAGATGTAGCTCCTCTCCTTAGAACCTGAATGGAAGGCAGAAGGCAGAACACCTGGCTTCAGTGGAGACTCAGGCAAAGCGGATGGCTACATGGTCAGCCTGGTGGAGAAGCTGGAGGTTAGTCCTGCTGTGAGGGCTCAGGAGTCCGTACAGAAGTGATGGACACACACACATGGTTTGAACAGGGTCTCCAAGGGAGAGCAAGGCAGACAGTAAAGGGGTGGTTGTTCTGAGTAGGAGGTCAGTATGTGCAAAGGCACTGAGCCACCATAGCTGAGGGAACATCTGGAGGGAAGATCCCACCAGTGAGCATGAGAAGGAAGGATGCTGCTGAGAGACAGGTGGTACCTAAGAGAGGCAGCCTTCCATGTGTACAGTGAGATGGAGACATCTCCCACAGCTACTGAGTGTCCATGAGTGTCTGCCTCGTGGGCCACACATCCTAGGCCCTGCCAGGCTGTCCCTCTCAGCCACCCATCTGGTGCTGCCCTCCTTACCTGCCTTCTCCAACAGGGTCATGTGATATTGATGACTAGGGAGAGAGAAGGGGATGGCTGCTGGGAGAGACCTGTGAGAGCTGACCCTGGTGGGCGCTGGCCTGGGCCTGGGGATAAGTGAAATTCCTGAGCAGACTTGGCTTGCCCAGAAAGGGATGGGCCTGACTCATCTCTGTTATCCTCACAGGGGCACCCCAGACAGGAGCAAGTGAGTCCTTCCAAGCGCATTCACTGCCCTGACTCCAAAGCCAAGGAGGAAGCCTCCATTTTGTTTCCCTTGACGGGAATGGAGTGGGTTTTCTTTCTCCTTCCAGCCTGCCCTGGTGAGCCCTCCTTGTCCCTGCTGCCCAGCTTCTTGGCACCGAGCCCCTGCATCTTGTTATCGCAGGCTTTGTGCTGTCTGTCACCTTTTATTACAAAACCTTCTGAAATTCTCCGAATCGTCTCGCCGGTTATCATGCTCAACCACAGTGTGCTTGCAGGAGCCTCGGGCTGGAACCACAAGGCAGCCACAGTGCATCGGGGACTTCTGTTCTGTGCCCAGGCAGGCCCCCTCCTTTCTCCTCCCCACTAAGCAAGTTTTGCCAAGCTTCCTTCTCCCTCCCCCCTCCCCCCTCCTCTTCTTCTACTTCTTCCTCCCCTACTTCCTCCTCTTCTCCTTTTTTCTTCTCCCCTTTTCCCTTCTCTCCTTCTTTCCCCCTCCTCCTCTCCCCTTCTCCCCCTCCTCCTTCCCCCTTCTCTCCCCTCCTCCCTCCTCCTCCTTGAGTTAGACAGTGAAAGGATTCAGAACACATCCCTCTTGCTGGGGGTGGATCTGCAGAAGCTCTGTGGGAGCTGTGGGGCTTGCAGGGGTGCTGGAGTTCTGAGAGGAGCAGAAAGCTGGGGGAAGGTAAGGAGGAGGAAGCCACTGGCTGGCCTCATGTGCTTTGCAGCAGGCAGGTTCTAAACTCAGTGCCAGGGCCTCCCACAGGACTGGAAGTGGGTATGGGGGTGGGTACAAGATGCATACACTTGCCTGGAGGGACAGGGACCCAGGATGATACAGAGCGCGGTGAACAATTGTGTAGTCTGGGTTGTTCTGATTGCCCCACCCCATTGCCCCTGTGGTTGTGGGGTTCTGTGTAGTAACTGTCCCTGGGAACTTTGATACAGCAAAATGGAAAGCAGGGGTTGGTGTCGCTCTACTTAATCTGCGTCAGACCAGGGAGAAAACAAGGGGCTTGGCATGGAGTCTTTCTCCCCTTCGGGATCTGGCCAGGGGAACAGACCCATGTGTCAGGCCAGTTCGGGAGGCCAGATGTCCATTTGGGAAAGGCTGAGGGGGAGAAAGGCTTTGAATATGCTCTCTGCTCCCTTCCTATTGTGGACCCAGAGCTGCTGGGCTCCCAACCCCAGGTAGCAGCCACTCTGTAGCCCAGTCTGGCTCCTTTCCAGGAAGAAGAGCAGTGCCCCATCTTCATCCAGGAGCAGGGCAGCATCTGTGGACAGGGTGACCTTCGACGGACTCTGCAGCTTCACTTCTGAAATGTGAGACCCCTTCCATGGAGAGACTGGATTCTGTTGTCTTTGTTATGTTTTATTTTGTTTTGAGTCAGGGTCTCACACTGCATCCCAGACTGGTCTGGAACTACCTATGCGTAGCCCAGGCAGATGTGGCATACGCAGCAATTCTCCTGTCTCGGTGCCCTGACTGCTGAGCTTGCAGGCTGACAATGAGTAGTCTGAGAGAAACGGATACACTTAGCGGTCTGTCTGCTGACCACATGACTGAGCTCTGTGCCTAACAGCCTTGAGGGGCTTCGCAGTTGACAAATGGCTCTCGTGCAGTGTCATAACTCTCTGGAGGAGGTATTTGTCCCCATAATTTACAGCTAAGGAAACTGAGGTGACTTACTCACCGCCATAGGCAGGGACCAGTTATCCACAACCCACAGCCCCACACTGAGAAGAGCTGGGCCCAGAAGCTGGGCTGAGAGAAAGAAAAAAAAGGCAGGGTGGTTGAGGGCTGGGCTCATGGTATCAAAATCTAGGCTGAGGACTTGGGAAACCAGCAGGTAGGTCCTGGTTCTTACTGTCTCTTGCCCTCTGACCAAAGGACGGCATAGAAGCTGAGAGGTAGCCCAGACCATCTGTCCTTCAGGTGAAGTGTGTGTGTGTGTGTGTGTGTGTGTGTGTGTGTGTGTGTGTGTGTACATGAGCACAAGTACCTGTGCTGCCTTTGCATGTTTTATGTGTGTGCACACCTGTGCATCCTCATGTGTGGGTGTGCACATGATGCCAGAGGACAACCTTGGACACCATTCTTCATGTGCTAACCACCCTGGTTTGTTTGATTTTTTTATGCAGAATCTCCCAGTAACCAATTAGGCTAGACTGACCGGCCAGCAAGACCCAGGGATGGTCCTGTCTCTGGCTCTCCAGTACCTGGATTACAAGTGCTCATTACCACACCTGGCTTTTGTTTCATGAGGGCTCTGGGGATCACACTCACCCCCTGTTGCACAGCCATCATTTTACTAACAGCTACTTCCTCGGCCTCTGGACATTCTGACACATTGTTAAAACTGTTTCCGAGAAAATATGATTTCCCATCCCAGCTTCCACATGTATCCGGGCACACCTGGCACTCGGCAGCCGCTCACACTATCTGCTAATGGTGACCTTAGAGATGATCCCCGAGATGGAAGGGCATCAGTCCAAAATGGCCACGCAGCAAATACAAACGGTGTGCCAGACAACTTGTCTCGGTGACACCTGAATCAAGGCAGTGACCTTGTGTCACAAAAGGAGCAGCTGCCATAAATATCCGAAGTGGTGTGAAATACCAGGCTGCTCTCCACAGCCTATAAAACGGACATAAATGTTTACTTCATACTATAATTAGAAGAGGGGCCATGGGTTGCCATAAAAACCTAAAGATGGATGTTAAATCAACCACCTACAAGGTATCATAAATTCTGCCCGAGGTTACACGAGTGTTTAGTAAACACTGATGAAAATTTTACTTACAACACGTTTTTTAAAAAGTGGTTTATTTTTATTTTCAGTGTGTGTCTTGTGTGTCTGTGCACCACATGTGTGCAGTGCACATGGGGGCCAGAAGAGGGTGCTGCTTCCCATAGAGCTGGAGTTAAGGATGGTAGTGAGCTGCCACACGGGTGCTGGGAATGGAACCTGGGTATCTGTCCTTCAGGTGAAGAGTGTGTGTGTGTGTGTGTGTGTGTGTGTGTGTGTGTGTGTGTGTGTGTGTATCCTGGGTCCTTTGCATAAGCAGCAAGTGCTCTTAACTGCTGAGCAGTCTTTCTAGCCCTTAAGATATATTTTTTTGAAAGATGGTGTTATAATCTAGTCTTTTCAAAGATAATTAGGGAGGCCAGGAGCTGCGAATAAATAAGAGATAAAGTATCTCAATTCCCTTATACATTTATTTTATCATTAGTTAATTGTGTGTATATATATATAACGTATATGTTTATGTGCATGTATACATGTATGTAGAGTTCAAAGGTTAATATCAGGTGTCTCCCTCAGTCACTTTGACCAGGGAGCTCCAGAGAATCACCTGTCTCCACCCCTGACCTCATGAGAGTCCTTAGACTAAAGATGAGCGATAATGCACCACACTTTTACCTTGGAGCTGAGGATCCGAACTCAGGTCCTTATGCTTACATGGCACCGTGGTTCGACTATGAAAAGTTCCCCATACATTTGTGTGTTTGAGCATTCGGTCCTAAACTGGTACCATAGTCACGGAACCCTTAGTAGGTAGAGTCTTGCTGGAAGAAGTGGGCCACTGGGGGTGGGCCCTTATAACCTTGCCCCACTTCTTGTTCATTCTCTGTTTCCTGAAACCAGGTGCAGTGTGACAGCAACCTCTCCCACGCCATGCATATCCTAGCACAATAGACTGTGTGCCCCTGCAACTGTAAACCAACGTAAGCCCCTCCTCCCTTGCATTGCATTGGCTAGGGTGTCTTACTATAGCAACAAGAAAGGAACTAAGACATGTCGCAAGCAAGCATGTTACCAACTGAGCCATCCTCTAGCCCCCATTCCTTTTAGATATTCCCACAACAACTGGGACTCTGGGCTCCACTCTGCTGCTGCTGCTGCTGCTGCTGCTGCTGCTGCTGCTGCTGCTGCTGCTGCTGCTGCTGCTGCTGCTGCTGCTGCTGTTGCTGCTGCTAGAGGGACACATGTGTTTGCCAGCAGCAATTCCTGCCCACTGCTGAGCTTGGCCCCTCTCACTGTGTTCTTGGTGGTCAGTCCCCTCTTCTCTGCCCTATTCCTGTTTGGGCTGTGAAACCCTGGGGTCTAGGAAAAGGAACATATGTCTTTTGGGAACTCACTTCTTGCTGGACACTTTAATCCCAGTACTCAGGAGGCAGAGGCAGGCAGATCTCTGTGAGTTTGAGCAAGCTTCAGGACAGACAGACAGAGCTCTGTTGCATAAAGAAACACTGTTTTAAAATAAAAACAAAACAAAACAAAAAACTGAAAAACAACCCCCCCAAAAAAAAACAAAAAAATGCTGTTTTGAGACAGGGCTCCATGCAGAGTAGGCTGGCCCCAAACCGATTCTGTAGCCCAGGATGACCTTGAGCTTTTGGTACTCTTTCTTACCTTCATTGCCCAAGCACCACCATGCTGTTTATGATTCCTAGGACCCAAACCAGGGCTTTGTACACACTAGGCAGGGACTCCACTAACCAAGCAGCATCCCTCATCCTGAGAGGCCACTCCTGAACCAGGGGCTCTGTGGCCTGTTCTGGTGTCCACAGGACTCTGTAAGTTGAGTGTCTCCAGTCTGTGTAAAAGATGCTCAAGTTGGGACTTGTCAGTGGGGACTGCGGCTGGCGGGGTGCCCCTGGAGTCCTGAGTTTTGTACTCATTGAAATGAAAGCTTCTGCACTGGACTCTCTGAACCGCACTCTCCTCTACCAGAGAGCAACGGCTCTTAACAACCAGGAGGCAAAGAACACAGTTCTAGGCTGCGCGTGGCACACTCCAAAGCTGAAAGACACCAGCAACTGTCACTGTTTACACAGAGGGCTGGCTGACGGAAAATAGTATGTAGCTTCCTCCAAAACTTAGAAACAGCACTCACAGGAACCAGTAATCTCGCTTCTGAATAGCTAGCCAAAGGAAACGAGAGGGAGACATTCCTAGGCTCACTGGAGCTTTCACAGCCTTGATAGTTATCAGCAGGGGAAGAGTGAAAAACATAACACACGCGCACACACACACACACACACAAACACACACACACACACACAGAGAGAGAGAGAGAGAGAGAGAGAGAGAGAGAGAGAGACCTACAGACAAATCTGGAGGGTTGTAAGAAGCTAAAGGAGAAGGAGCCAGGCACAGACCCAAGTACTGCCTGGTCCTACCTGTCTGTGGGCTCTAAAGTCCAAGTCTTAAGAACAGAAGCACAAGAAAGTGGCAGGGACCCTCGGTGAGGGAGGCCGAGGGGTGGTCAAAGGACACAGATTTTCAGTTACATGGTAAGTTCTGGAGGGTCAATGAGTGGCATGAAGACTATAGTTAATTGTGCAGATTTCAGATTTGATATGACAGGAGATGAGGGGATGGAGAAATGAATTAGCCGGATTATGGCCTTCACTCCCCTGTGCGGATCATGTTCGTAACTCAAATTATACAAGCGTTGTCAATTACACCTCAACCAAGCTGGAAAAACAAATGATTGAGAAACCGTAAACTAGGAGGAAGCTCTACAGCAGGGTGGCTGTGTTAAATGCCAAGGGCTAGCCTCCAGTCAGACGGACCCCTGCTCCATCGGAAGGCTCAGTCACAGGACCCACTGCGCATCTCCACTCACGATTTACAAGCCGTACCATCTGGGGCACATCATTTTCCTTTGGGTCTTGATTTACCTTGCTGTAAAGTGGGACTACTTTGCCAGGGTCTTAGGCCTTGGGTGAGTAAGGTGTGGAAACATGCCCGGGGGTGTATGGTGGAAGGTGGGATCTTTATTAATGAAGATCTTCGTCATGATGTGTCTGAGTGAGTTTGGGAGTGAAAGTCCGGAATGTAAATTCCCGACTCCCTTGAAGATCTGGCAAAGTTAAGGATTGACATCCATAACGACCCAGACGCGTGTCTGCTGGTATTCTGCCTAAGCTCAGCCCCCACAGTTACCTGGCAACAGCCAGGCATGCCTGGCTCACTGTTAAAGGGTCTGCTTGCCCCCTCCTCATTCTCTTCTCTTGCTTTTCTCTTCTCTTGCCCTCTTCCCCTTTGTCCCTTCTCTCCCCATTCCCCTCCTGGCTTCCTTCCATGTGCCCATGGTCAGTCTTTACTCCTCTCCTCTTCTACTCTTCTCTCATTAAACCTTTCCATGTGGAACCATGTTGGCCCGTTGTGCTTTGTACCACAACAATGTCCATATCTACCCTCGGCCTTTCTCTCAGTCCATATCTACCCTGGCTGCCATTCAGGCATCTAGTCTCGGACCAGAGCAGTCGGGTCTATTTGTAATCATCCAGCCAGAGGGGTGCAGGGAGCAAGGCTTTTCCCCAGCCCTATGTTTCTGTAGATTGGAGGCCTGGGCAGCCATCTTGTGTGAAACCCCTGGCTCTTCCTCTCCTCTTCTTAGCCCAGGTCTGTGTCCATCCCCAGTGGCATGGCTCTTGTGAGACCACCCTCCCTCTCAGAGTGTGAACAGAATCTTCAGGGCAGAGGAGGGAAAGCAGTTTATTTCTGCCTGGGTGACAGTTCATTTCCAAGCTCCACGTATAGCCCAACGCCTGCCCTTGATCTTCAAAGCTGTGGACTTCTCAAGCTTGCTCATCTCAAAGGTCTGATCAGTCCCAGGGTCTGGAAGGAAGTCTTCCATCCTCTTCCTCCTATCTTTCCTGGTACTGAGCCTCCATCCCATCAGCTTAGCCATCCTTAAACAGCCGGTTACGTCTGTGCAGTTGTGAGCCAGCCTTCCGACACCCATTTTACAGAACAGAACAGACTGAGGCTCAAAAGAAATAATCTGAGCCCAGGATCCTCAACCAAGAAGTGGCTTCCTTGGGATGTAGACTTAGGGACAGTTGAGCATCTGCTGCAGGAGACCGAGGAAGAAAAGTAACAAAGGGGAGAATGTCGGCAGGTTATGGGGCTCCGGCTGCTCCCCTGATGCCAGCTGAGGCTTTGGGCCTACTTCCCAAGCCCACCAGATGAACCCATTTCATCCTGAGCTGAACCATATCTGTCTCTGAAAGCCAGGAACTCTCCGCACGAAGCCAGGCTCGCCAGAGCCCTAAGGTTCATTTACAGTAAGGATCCCTGGAATTAGAAGGGCTAACTAAGCCCCGTGTTCTTGGTGACAAGGGCAGAGGGTACCTGAGTCTGCACAAGAGCTCTCTTCCTCCCTTCCTTTCTGCCCACTCCTTCTTACTAATTTTTGAGAATTTTTTTTCAGTACAAAATGCCCAAGACACCACACACCCCATCTTCCTTTTCTTCTCTGCCCTTGGCATCTCCAAATCCTGAAATGGAGTGCTTCCCCAGCAGGTTTAGCATAAGAAATTAAATTAATTTTCATGCTCCAAAACTCGAGATGTAAATGCCTTTATTAATAATTTAAAGCACGATTATTTATGCCGTTTGATATTTCTCAAGTTCAGGGAAGCAATTAAGTTCTGCTCAAGTTGCTGATCAGACAGTGTCACCAAGCGCAGGTCTTGCCCCTTCCGCCCTCCATAGTTGCAGGGAGAGCAGAAGGGATCGAGTCTGGTCACAGCTGCTGTCCTTGCCTCCAGGGGCCCCTCACTTCCTGGAGACCCTCTCTATCAGGCATCCTTCTGTCAGAGTGCATTCAAGAGAGGCCACTTTGGTGCTCAGAATGGCTCTGGCCTGTGACATGAGAAGAGTTTAGAGGTCCTGGCTACCTGAGGTTTCTCTTCCTCTTAAAAGTGCCACACCTGTAATGTCATCACTCAGGAGGCTCAAGCGGAAGGAGGGAGAGTTTGAAGCTACAGACTAAGACCTGACATTAGAATAAAGCGATCTGGGGATGTAGCTCAGTGGATGCAGAGCCCTGGGCTCCATCCCCAGCGCCATATAAACCACTTGCACTAGTGTAGACCTTTAACCCCAGTTCTTAGGGGGTGAAGACAAGAAGATCAGAAGATCCAGGTCCTCTTTGGTGACACAGCAGTGAGAGGCCAGCCTGGGTTACATGAAACTCTGCTAATAATTAAATAAGTAAGCAAATATATTTTAAAATGTATTTTAAAGAGAGGAGGAAAGCGAGGTAAATCAGGTTCGTTAACTGCTCTCATAGCATTTTTACTAGTGTGGGGTTGGCTGCCAGGACCTGAGAGTACAGGCCCCACACGGATTATCAGCTTGGCCGGAAGTGTTGCTCACGTCCGCTTCTTATCTGACCAACGAGGAAATGCAGTGGTGCTTAACAGAGGCCCTTGGAAGATAGAGCAGGAGATCCCTCACACAAAAGCACTTAGCTGTCCAGCCTACCCCTCCTTCCCAGGCCTTGTGGGGCCTTCCCTCAGGCTTGTTCAGGCTCTGCCTGCTCATCAGGCTCTTCCTCATCTTCCGGTCTCACCTCTGCCCCAGCCCTGTATGCAGTGAAGGCTGTCAGCACAAAAGCCATGCCTTCATGTTTCTCAACCCTCTGGGCCTTCAGTGAGTCGTCAGCCTCTCAGAGTTCTTGGGGCTTCCTGTTCCTCTATCCCTCTGGAGAAGCCCTGAGGAAGGGTCAGGCACAGGGCTACATAGGAGGAAGGCCAAAGGTAGGCTAGCTTGTTTTAATTTTCTGGTGTGGAATGGTCCAGAAAGCAATTTCTTTTTCTTGGCCAAGCAGGAACCACATTGAGGGATAGAGACTGCAGGCTTTTTATCTGAGAGGTGAGTAAGAAAGAAAATATAGAGAAGGTACCAAGGGCAGCAAGTCAAGGCCTTCAGGACCATCTTGGAGTGCTATAAGTCTTGAGGCTCTTGAGTCTATGGTGGCTACGGCCCCATGCGAAGGTTGGCCTGGAGTCTGGATACCAAACTGTCTCCGACGTGAGGGGCAGTCACACCAGACTGCCTGCCCTCACCCACCTCAAGACCTCAAACACTTGGGAGTCCTTCCTAGTCCACCTCAAAGTCTCCTAAACAAAACCTGATAGCCCTGCAAGGTACTCTACCAGGTAAGGCCACTCTGGGGTCCATTGGCTACACAGGGCGTAGAAATGCTGTGAAAACAAACTAACACAGAATACTAAACTCACTCAAAATGTGAGAACTATTCATTCAGGTAACTTGATTGCGGGGTTCCTGAGTATGAAATTTGTAGAGGACAAAGTCATATTAAAATGACAGAATGTGGACACATGTGTGAAACTCTGGGAACAGCAGGGCCCAGTCTACCCACAGCATGGACAGGAGAGGTGGAGTCATCACTTACAAATGGAAACGGGTGTGTGGAGGAAGTGGGTGGCTGATTCCTCTTGTCTCAGCTGGTCCAGGCTGTGGTAAGAGAACCCATCAGTAGAACAGCTTGAAGACCAAACATTAGTTTCTCAGGGTTCTGGATTTGGATGCTGAAGACTTGGACTCTGCAGCCAGCAGCGCTGACCTCCAGTGAGGGCCCTCTCCCACCTTGTGAACAGGCAGAGGGGAATTGAACTAGGCCCACTCTTACAAGGACACTGCTTGCATCTTGCAAGGCTCTACCCTCACGACCTTGCCCAATTGAATCATTCTCCAAAACCTCTTCAAATAGCACAAACCTACAGCCTATAACGGTGGGTCTGTTGAAGGTGTATTAACCAGTACAAATGATATCACTCCTAAAGGACAA
The DNA here is from genome assembly GCF_021556685.1 of Rattus norvegicus. Classification (NCBI taxonomy): domain Eukaryota; kingdom Metazoa; phylum Chordata; class Mammalia; order Rodentia; family Muridae; genus Rattus; species Rattus norvegicus. Next base: position 69,254,759 of record NC_141541.1, read on the forward strand.
AGTGACCGTAGGGAGGACAGGATCCCTGGCTGACCTTCAACTGAGCAACTGAAGTTATTATAAAGAAGACATGCGGGGCTGGGGATTTAGCTCAGTGGTAGAGCGCTTACCTAGGAAGCGCAAGGCCCTGGGTTCGATCCCCAGCTCCGAAAAAAAGAACCAAAAAAAAAAAAAAAAAAAAAAAAAAAAAAAAGAAGACATGGAATGGGTTATCATATATATAACAGGCAGAAGGTGTAGGAAAATATTTCCCCATCCCTCTCTTTTCCTAGACCCCTAAAGGTTGTGGGATGGGGTGCAGGCAACCTGAAACCCTGTTCTGCTTTGTCTTATATCTACTAGGGACTGGCTTCTAGGTGCCAAGGCCTCTCTAACGCTGCCTACTCTGTTGGCTGGAATAGCAGCCATAGGGATATCGGCATGACTCTGGCATTTGGCTTAGGGGTAGGTTGTTTCTCAGTAGCTGCCTCAGGTAGGCATGAAGAGTGCTCTTAGAAGTTAGATGGGACCCAAGAAGTAGCCCTTTCCTCTGCAGGTGACAGATAGGCTTGTATAGGCACCAGGTCATGGCCCAGGAGTCTCCCAGCCTGGCCAACAGATGAACATGTTAAGCTCTCTCAAATGCTTAGTGACCCTGCAATTTAGGCCGGACAGCCAGATCAGAAGTACCCAAAGTAAAGATTGGGGAAGTGATTCACTGGATAGAGTGGCAGCCTAGCAGGCAGGAGGCTTGGACTCAACACCACATAAATTAAGCATGGTGGGAGATTCTTGCAGTCCTAGGGGACAGGAGAATCAGCAATGCAAGGCCATCTTTGGCTAAGGAGGAATTCATTGCCAGCCTGGACTACATGAGACCTGGTCTAAAAATTAAATAAATAAATAAATAAATAAATAAATAAATAAATAAATAATCAAATATCTGGAAGAGTAAGGTGGCAGCGGTGCAGGATTCAGAGGGGTGCCACTGAGCCCATAAAGACCAGTGTTCATATGGGGAAACTGAGGCCTGGCCCAAGAAAAGCCAGGTCCAGAGACAAGAGCTCACTTTTGTTTCTTCAACAAACGCAGTTGAGACTGACATGTGAAAAGACCAGTCACTGAGATAAGAATGGTGATGTGTCCTTTTGCCTATAATGACCATGAATCTGCCTCTCAGTATTATTGGTTGAGATCATCTTCCGTTGCTGTAACAAAATTCCCCAAGTCAGGGTAATTTTAAAAGGAATGAAGTTTACTTAGTCAGGACCTCTGCAAACATCCTATGGTAGTTTGATTAAGAATGACTCCATAGGCTCATATGTTTGGATGATTGGTTCTAAGTTAGTGGAACTGTTTGGGAAGGATTAGGAGGTTTGTCACTGGGTGTGGGCTTTGAGGTATTAAAAGCCCATGCCAGACCCAGTGTCTCCTCTTTCTGCATGCTTTCTGCAGATCAGGATGCAGAGCTCTCAGTTAATTACTCAAGCACCATGCCTCTCTGCTTCCTACCATGATGATCATGGACTCTGTGTTGACCAGTTTTAGGCCAAAAAAAGTCCTCTGAGAGTAGGAAACCTTGACTGAGAAAATGCCTCCATAAAATCAGGCTGTAGGGCATTTTCTTAATTGGTGATTGATGTGGGCAGTCCCACCCTGGGCTGGTGGTCCTGGGTTCTTCTATAAGAAAGAAGTTCTGAGCAAAGCCGTGAGGGGCAAACTAGTGAGCCACAATCCTCCATGGTCTCTGCTTCAGCTCCTACCTCCAGGTTCCTGCCACAACTCAACTGCTTTCACAGAGGGACTGCTCTATGGAAGAGTGAATGAAATTAACCCTTTTCTCCCCAGGTTGCTTTTGTCATGGTGTTTTAATCACAGCAATGGGAACCCTAACTAAGATACCCTCTGAAAGTGTAAGCAAACCCCCAATTAAATGCTTTCTTCTAAAAAGAGTTGCCTTGATCATGGTGTTTCATCACATCAATAGAACAGTAACTAAGACACCGGTGTCAGTATCTGTTTGGCTTTGGGCGAATGTTTCATGGAAGAAGCGTGAGCATGAATTAGAAGAACATAAGAGATGGCCCCGTCTAATTACGACTGGCTCCCTCTGGGGAGAGCAAGAACTCATTTTCCCACACCAACAAGGCGTGAACTCACCAACATCCACTCAGTTCTTAAAGGGCTACCGCTCAACTCCAGCATGAATCAGTCAAGTTTTGGTCCAGACTACTAGCATCCAAACCCAAGCAAGGGCTTTGAAGCCATGGATGTGTATGAGTTCAGGGTCACAGAGCTTTGCCTTGTGAGTGACTTGTGGTTGAGTCTGTCTATCTCTAAAGACCCCACTGTACCCAGTGCCCTGACAGTCATGGTTCTACTGCCAGTCACAGACCTATGGATTCAAGGACACCCCGAGGGCATGCTACTTCACCTGCTTCTTGCTCTCCTCTGTCTAGATGAGGTGAACTAGATGGCCCCTGTAGCCCTACCAGTTCTGATGATCCACACTGGGCTGCACTGCCAGGTATGGTGAACTTTCTATTACAGTACTCCTTATTCAATTATGCCCCCCCTCCATTGTGCAAGATTCAGGGATCTGGGGAGGGCTGGGGCCACTTCACTTCACTACATCAGTAGTAAACCATCCCCGCTGTTCCCTCTTCCACAGGCAGGGCCAGCCTGGGCAAGATTGCTGGAGACAAGCACACAGAAGTCCCATGTACACAGAAATGTCCTCACACACACTGAAGAATAATCCTATTTGGAGCAGCCTCACTATGATGCTCTTCTTCCAGGGGCCAACTGCCTAGAATGGAGTTCTGTTTTTGAGAACAGGAACACACATCCTGGATGCTGGGGAGGGGATGTGGGGAGGGGGTGCTGGGGAGGGGGTGCTGGGGAGGGGATGTGGGGAGGGGATGATGGGGAGGGGATGGTGGGGAGGGGATGCTGGGGAGGGGGTGCTGGGGAGGGGATGCTGGGGAGGGGATGATGGGGAGGGGATGTTGGGGAGGTGATGTGGGGAGGGGGTGCTGGGGAGGGAGTTAATGGGGAGGGGATAATGGGGAGGGAGTTAATGGGGAGGGGATGATGGGGAGGGGATGCTGGGGAGGGGGTGCTGGGGAGGGAGTTAATGGTGAGGGGATGATGGGAAGGGGATGATGGGGAGGGGATGTTGGGGAGGGGATGATGGGGAGGGAGTTAATGGGGAGGGGATGATGGGGAGGGGATGATGGGGAGGGGATGTTGGGGAGGGGATGCTGGGGAGGGGGTGCTGGGGAGGGAGTTAATGGGGAGGGGATGATGGGGAGGGGATGATGAGGAGGGGATGATGGGGAGGGGATGATGGGGAGGGGATGCTGGGGAGGGGATGATGGGGAGGGGATGATGGGGAGGGGATGTTGGGGAGGGGATGTGGGGAGGGGGTGCTGGGGAGGGAGTTAATGGGGAGGGGATGATGGGGAGGGGATGATGGGGAGGGGATGTTGGGGAGGGGATGATGAGGAGGGGATGATGGGGAGGGGATGATGGGGAGGGGATGCTGGGGAGGGGATGATGGGGAGGGGATGATGGGGAGGGGATGTTGGGGAGGGGATGTGGGGAGGGGGTGCTGGGGAGGGAGTTAATGGGGAGGGGATGATGGGGAGGGGATGATGGGGAGGGGATGTTGGGGAGGGGATGATGGGGAGGGGGTGCTGGGGAGGGGGTGCTGGGGAGGGAGTTAATGGGGAGGGGATGATGGGGAGGGGATGATGGGGAGGGGATGATGGGGAGGGAGTTAATGGGGAGGGGATGTTGGGGAGGGGATGTTGGGGAGGGGATGCTGGGGAGGGAATGCTGGGGAGGGGGTGCTGGGGAGGGAGTTAATGGGGAGGGAATTGAGAGCTACGTAAGCATGGCCCCAATGAGTTGAGCTCGAGATAGAAGAGAAGATGCTTGCCCAAATTAGGGGTGTGCCAATTAATGTTTAATGACTAGCTTTGCCAAGGACAAGAGAAAACTGCCTGATCACAGAGTTGACAATTCCCATGGTATAATTGTTTTACCCTGTTGATAATTAAAGAATATGTAAGAGCATGTGCAAAGCACCTACGTAGACACAGTAGGCTCCTCACAAGACACACTTCTGCTTTAACCTCAGCAACTCAAAAAAGAGACAAAAGCTATACACAGGCACCCACAGCCCCCAGGATGCACATCCCATTCCAGAATGCCTTTCTTACCCCAGAGTCCTCCAGGTATTGGAGGCAGCTGATGATGCAGTCTGTCTGTGAGGCCTGCTTAAATGCCCATCTCAGATTCTGTTTCCTGATGTGTTTCCCAAATGCTTAATCTTCCAACAGTGAGCCCTATTGCTTAAGGGAACGTCTTCCATTGTGATTATGACCCAGAGACACACCTACTAAATCACTAGCCAGTAGAGCTTCCAAAGTAAATGGCACATGTTTGTAGTTGGGGGCAGTGAGAGGAGGTGGGAGAGAAAGGTAAGAAGCAACTGTGGTGTCCTGACAGTGGCCACCCCAACACCCCAGCCCCCTGAACCCCCACTCCCTGCATCCCCACCCCCTGCTAGGCAGGGATGGATCTTTGACTGAGATGAAGAGATAAAATGGAATCACTTAGTCAGCGGATCAAGTATCCAGCCTCTCTGCTGCCACATCCAGGTCTCCCTAGGCTTGCTGTTCTAGCTTTATTGTCACGGCATGGCCTTGGCTGAGTCTTCCCTGGACAGGTGCATGGCCACCCTCCCTAGGGCTCCTAGGTCAGTTCCTCCCTCCTCCTTTCCCTGCTTTCTGCATGATGTCCCTGGACATTCGTGTCCAGAAATGTGACATTTCCCATGCTTCGGTCCTGCTTAACGTCTTCCCCACAACCCACTTTGCTTCTCCCTCGCCCGTGTGGCTTTCCAGAGGAAGGAAGCATTCTTTCCACACCATACTCACCAGCTCTGGGTCGACAGATTGATTTACAGTGTCTAGAGCTGCCGGACCCAGAAACCATTGGGTTTGGCCCTGAGCCTCAGAGCTGCAGACACGTCTTTTTAAAGGTCTGAAGGACTTTTCTCAGTATACAGCCTGAGCCACTTCTCCTGACCTAGTCTGAACCCCTCTTTCCAATCTGTGTTTTCTTTTCCTGATTTTTTTTCATTCTGTTCCACATACCTTGGCTTCCTTCCTGGGCTGAATCCTGAGCCCTACCCTATGTGCTCAACTCTGACCTTTGACCTTTATGAGAATAATCACTGGCATAGGTGATAAGCTGTGATCCTGGAGGTAAGAACAGCGCCTCCTCTGGGAAGATTTACACAGCTCACTACCACCATGTAGGCATGAGCATGCTTGCTCTGGAGGGAGGGCATCCTAGTGGATGAGGGGCACAATGCTTACACTGGAATAGAATGTTGTCCTTGAACCCTGGCAGCTATCCAGAGGTCAGTCAATCACATTTTACCCTTAATTGATCTATCAGATTAGCTTTAATGGCTTGGGGAGAAAGCGGAAATGCAGCAGGAAGCGATTACAATAGACTGCTCTTAGGGATTCCATTTGATCTTCAAACAGCCTGTCAGTGAGGGAGGAGGGGGTCCCCATTATCCAACCATGGCAGCCGCTCAGCCAGGCTAGTGGACTCAACCGATGTCACCAGGCTGAAGTGCAGAACTCTGGAAAACTGCATGAACGTCCCAGAGCTCAGTCCTGGAGCGCTTGGTCCCAGAACCCAGCAAAGCTTTGGCCAGCACAGACTTCTGTCAGAGCTTCCATGAGTCCAAGAACGCTCTGGGACTCTGGACATCCTCTCCCCGCAACCCCTTCTCTTTGCCTTGGGCCTAGGGTGGTGGAGGGTCAGTTCAGTTTTCATCTGGGCTGGCGTCTCTCAGGGCTGCCCAGGAAAAAGACATTGATTTATGATCAAAAGGGAGGAGGATGCGGGGAGACGCAGGGCAGTAGGGGTGGGTGGGCGCTAAGAGATAGTATCAGAAAGAATAAAGAAGATTCCCTATGCCTGAAAAAAAGATGAGGAGGAGGATCCTGCCCTCTGATGCCTCCGCAGGCGTGGGCTGGAAAATCTTTTCATGTAAAATTGAAATGGAATCGCGAATGAAGAGAAAGCGTCTTGGGGCTTGGGTGTGCCTTCCAGGACTGAATTAAATTAAAAACATATCGATTTCCCCTGCCAACAAACAGGCCTGGCACTGGGGGTGGGGGGGAGCGCCGGGAAGCGGCTTGAATCCCCGTCCCAGTCCATCAGCATCCTTCAGAGTCCTGGCAATTTTATAATTGACCCAGTGGGCTGTGATTTAGAAAAAATAACCAGAAGAACCAATTAACAGTAGCTTCCTCTGACCTCCAGTTCGAGGTGGTAGGAGACAAGGTAATGACTTAAGACAGAAGGAAAGGGGGGAAAAAACGCTGAAAATAAAAATAGAAAAATATCAAGAGCAAAGACCTAAATCTTTTTGGCTCCCTGATTAATAACCCTGTCAGGCCGATCACAAGCCCTAAACAGCGATGGTCGTTGCAGCTGAATTTTTTATACTTTCTATTAATCTTTAATGATAGCTTGGTCACCTAGTCTCTTTTATCTTGTCAGATAAATGTATGGTTAACAGGATAATGAGATTTCTAAAGTCCCATCCCAGCTCCCAGCCATCTAGTGCATGCAGCGACCTCTGACCCCTGGCAGACAGAGGCACCAGGGTGCTCGTAATTGGGAGGTGTGCTGGGGGTGTATGGGAACCTGAAGGATGGTTTAAACTTTGATTTGAGGTCAGCGAGGTCACCAAGCTCTGGAAGACCAGCCGGGTTTTATTACCAGCTGCCTCTGATGGGGATATAATTAGATTTAGCTATTGCCTTATTAATAAGTAATCGCTTCCCCCACCGCTGTGGGTGGGCAAATGTATTCCTTAGATAATTTGAGGACATGAGCCTGGCTTTATTAAGAAGAATATATCATGCGTGTTTGGCCAGAAGCAGACACCCATCTGGATTTCTGGACTTTGGGGGACTTTGCCATTTTTACTCATTTGTGATATTGGATAGACTGGCCGCAGCCTTCTAAATGCAACGCTACCTCAATGACTTCAAACAGCAGTCACAGGGGAATCCTGTTTTAGCCTGTTTTGATGATTCAAGAGCAAAAGACTTCTAAATAGTTCCCTCCACCCATCCACGTACCAATGTATATATATATGCCGTGTGTTGGTCTAGTCATCTATCTACCCATTCTGGAATTTGTGTGTGTGCCCCTCTCTGCATCCATTCATGCATTTGTGCATGCATTGGTCAACCCGTCCTTCTATTCATGCTTGAATGCATCTGTCTGTGCATTTATTGGGAATTTTGCTGTCGTTCTTTTGATTTTTGTTTTGTTTTGTTTTGTTTCGAGACAGGGTCTATCTCTGTAGCCCTGGTTGTCCTGGTACTTGCTATGTAGACCAGGCTCCATTCTTTATTTCCCAATCATACAAAAACACGCTAAAGGCTTGCTCAGCCCTAGACGAGGGAGGAAGTATTCACTGGGTCAAAGACCTAACTGCAACCTTGAGGGACGTAAGTGGAGATATGACTGAAGTTCCGGAAGAGTGAGGGAAGGGCTGCGAGAGTCATATTGATGGAGTGAATGCTGGACATCACATGGGCAGTACTTCCTATCAGACCTGGCACTGCTACACTGTCCCTGCAGAGTTAACATGGGCATCCTCCCTGATTTTCAGAGAAGGGCTGGGATTCACAAACGAGGTGGCTGGGGCTTAGGAGCTTATTCCTGTTTAGGAAGTTCTACTTCCCCCACGTGTCCAGGACAATACTTGGGAAGGAGGGGGGAGGGGGGAGGGGTGAGAAGGGGGGGAGGGGGAGGGGGAGGGGAAGAGGAAGATGGAGAGCGGGAGAGGGAGAGGGAAGGAAGAAGAGAGAGAGAGAGAGAGAGAGAGAGAGAGAGAGAGAGAGAGAGAGAACAGTGGATTAGAGAGACCCCTCACTAGTCCTAGACTGAGGAGCTAGCTCACAGCTGTTTGGCTGCAGACTATGAAAAGCCACGTCATAGCCATTTGCTGTTGCCGTTGTTCATTAAACACCATTATTTAGTTGTTGGGTTTGTTTTGTTTTGTTTTGTTTTTAAATCTGAAATTTGCTATGCTGGACACCTCTTTCCCAAGCAGCAACTAGGGCACTTAGCTCCCACTATGTTAATATGAACCTAGACATTTAAGTTCCTCGATGAAGAAAGGGGTACTTAACTTATAAAAGTTTTCTGGCCATATTCGCTTTGCATTGTGTCTCGTTGATGTCACAGCATTATTTTATGTTTCATGAGAAAAGGCCGTGCTAATTATGTCTTGACATATTACTAGTTGTAAGATACATAGATTTCCAAGGTTTCAAATTGCAAAAACATCCCATGTTTCGTGGCTGGTAAAAATATACTAGTTTCAACCAATTTTATTGTTTTAGTTTCTGTTTTCTCTGCTTGGGGAGTGATGCCCTCTTGGACAAGCTGTGCAAGCATCCCCTCCTTCCTCCACAAACACATCCAACTCCTTCAATATGCTCCAACCTTGACATAGGATGACTAAGAATCCCAGCGGCTCTCCGCATCCTGGTCCCCCCACAGTGAATGGAACAAAGGGTGGAGGATTGACTGCAGGAGAGAAGGAGGCCGCTCTCTAGACAAAAGCAGAAGTGTGGCCCTGAGCCAAAGAAATTCTGGCCACCTTGGTAGCTAGAATAGGCAAAGAATGGGTTTCCCCGGGCTCCATCCTACAGAAGAAAGCAGTCTGGTGACACCTTGGCTTTTGCCAAATGAGACTCATTTCAAGATTCCGACCTCCAGAGCTGAGCAGGGGAAATTTATGTAGCTGGGAGTCGCCAGGTTGATGACAACCTGTTACAGGAGTGAGAGGAGACTGAGTCCTAGCTGCCCGGTCTCTGGTTTGATCAGGATGTTAAAGGATTATCCTTGCTAGGGAGATGGCTCAGTTTGGCGAGGTACCTGTTGAGCAAACTTGAGGACTTGAGTTCTAATCCCTAGAACCCACATGAAAAACTGGTTGTGATGACGTAATTCCAGCGCTAGAAAGACGGAGACAGGAGGATCCTTGGGACTTGCTGCTTAGCCAATCTAGCTGAGCAAGAATTTCAGATTCAGAAAGAGCCTGCCTCAAAACACCCTGGGCTGGCCACTGCTGTCCACGCACGCACGCACGCACACACTGTCCTCTGCCCTCCACAGGCACATGATCTAGCTTGCTTTCTATTGCTCTGATAAAACACCTACTCAAAGCAACCTGGGGAGGAAAGGGTTTTTTTTGTTGTTGTTGTTGTTGTTGTTGTTTTTTGTTTTTTGTTTTTTTGGCTTACATGTCTCAATTACTGTCCATTCACGATGTCAAGGCAAGGACCATGGTGGAGTGCGGCTTACAGTCTTGCTCTTCCTTGCTCCCTCAGCCTGCTCTTCCTTTACTACCTGTGCAGGAGTGGCACCACCCACAGGGAGCCGAGCCCACTCTAGCTTGAGTCAAGTTGGCACAAACAACAAACAACCAGCACAACATGCAAGCCCGTGTGCCAACATCAGCTCAGGAAACCTCGTTACTATCCGAGGGCCTAGAGAAGGGGAGGGACTGGCTTAACACAAGAAGCTGCAGGAGTGTGGGTGGGACTGAAGCCCAGGGCCTCTGGCTGGGAAGGAATTCACCCTCTATTCTTCCATGCTTGCACCATGCAGACACCCAGAAAGATGAACTCCATGAGCTCAGTGCTATTACTCTGTCTGTCTCTCATGTGCGCGTGTGTGTCTGTGTGTCTGTGTATATGTGTGTATGTGCGTGTGTATGTATGTGTGTGTGTGGCTTTTGCCTCTTTGGGTATTATTTTGTTTTGTTTGTCTTGTTATTCTGTCTCTGCAGCAGATGGCAGGCCTGGGGTTTAATAAGGAAGGGCACGTTACTGTGATTACACAACATTTCCCTGCTTGTCTGTTTTTGGCAGGAATGAGATGTCACTAAATGTTCATCCAAGCCATTTCTAGTTCTTCCTGGGAACAGCTCTTGCTTCTGCACAGGGCAGGTGAGGTCTGGCTGATGGCAGGAGGAGGCAGGAAGGAAAGGGATGAAGCCGACACTCCAGGCAAGGCTCAGGACGGGGGAGGGCAGGTCTAGGTTTGCGTTTCTGTTCTGCCAGTCCCCGATAAAGGTCATGAGTAGGAGCCAGCTAATAAAGCCCTGTGCAGGGCCACAGTCTAGAACAGCAGAGGCCAGGACTGTGGGTGTCATCCCTTCAAGCTAAAGGGACCCTGTGGCAAGGCCCTCACATCCTCTCTCTCTGCAGACCCGCAGCCATTGTAGCAAAACAGAGCAGGTGCCAAGATGGAGGATGATTCTGGTTTTTATAAGCTACACCCCTCCCTTCATCTCCTCTTGGTCTATTCTATGTTCTAGACTTTTCTTAGGTTAAGAACAGATTTCTGGCAGTATTTAAGGAAGTGAGTTCTGGAGGCAGACTGCTTGTATTTTAATACACAGCTCTACCAGATGCTGGCCCTACAACCAGGGAAAGTTCCAAAGCCATTCCTTACCTCAGTTTCCCCAGCCGTGAACTGGGAATAACAGCAGCAGGCACCCAATAGGATTGATGTCTCCAACAAGTCAACGCAGTAAATGGAAAGGGTATTTGGGGGCCTCGTGCCCCTCAGACTTCATATCCCACACTCCCCCTTTCCTCCCCACACCAGCTTCAGAGAACACTGAATCACACCCCAGCCACTACCTAAAGAACCAACTTCCAGATCCGTTTATCACCAAAACACAGGATAAATGTTTTCTGGTGCCCCATAAACGGCTCCTCAGCTCTGCAAAATGAAATATTCCTTTCATTATGGAACGAAGAAGCCGTTTATCTGGTGTCTTAAGTGGCATGGATCCGGTGTACAGCGCTCAACAGAGGGATAATGACACTGTTTATTCTCGCCAGCCCGGGACAGGCTGACACAGTGTGTACACGGGGAAGGGATGGAGGCTTCTGGAAAGGGGAATCAAGAATCGTTCTCTCCCGCCAGGAACAAGGTGCTGAGCGTCTGCTCCCAGGCTGCACTTGCCAGGAAAAATGTTGGGATTCCACCTGGCATCTCGAAGAGCCAGCACTGAGCTGAAGCCAGGGGAACCCCATCTGGGAAGAGAACGGAGAGACCCAACAGACCCTAGGATACCACCTGCCCACGGTCACCATTGTCGTCTCCTCCCCCAAGTCCCCCGCAGAAATCCGCATGTTGATCTAGAGCTCTGAAAGCACAGGTGTTGAAAAGTATTTTGCTCCAAACAAACAAACTTATGGTGAGTTTTCAAGAGAGGAAAGGGATTCAGAGAGTCTTGTCAATGGTCTCTAGGATCCTGACGTCTCACAATGAGTTCTGTCTACCAATGTATTCCTCCCGTTTAACCACTGTACTTTAGAAAGGCAGGATTCCCAAGCTGAACACATAGGGTGCTCAGCTCCAAACGGGGGGCCATATGGTTGGTCAATACCTCAGTAGACAGGCTGGGCAGCTGTTTGGGGTGGCCCAGGTGAGGTCTCAATGAAGAAACAAGTTGCCTCAAGGAAGAGAGTGACATCCCATGATCCTGTATACAAATTCATCCATCCATCACTTCCCTAGAGAGAAGTAGAAATGACCGGGGATGGAGTTGGTGGGGAAAGTCCAACACATGACCATGCCCTGAGCTGAGGGGTGTGCCTTCACCTGGGGAGAAGTTGGAAAGAGTCGAACAGAAATGTTGAGTGTGGGACCAGTCAGGGCAGAAGAGAAGAAACTGAAGTTCTGATCTGGATCTGATGACGTGAGGGTAAGGTAGTTGGGGTTTCTGGGGTTCTTGACACTGTGATGACCTGGCCTACAGTTAATTGAAGGATTCACAGGGTAAGTCACAAGTTCCCCAGATGTTTGTCATCCTCTGTCAGTGGTCAGATAGGAACTCCGAAACTGTTCTAGATAGTTCAGTATAACACAAGGAACCAGTTACCAAGGCTCAATGCTGCATAGTAACTAAATGAAGAGAGCTGGTTGTGTCTTGGGAAACTTGTAGCCCAGGAGTCCTCACCCTGGCCTGGATACCTGGTGTAACCACCCAGGAACCTGGGACCTGCTGTCCAGCCAGCCTGCAGGAATATTCCTAGAAGTATGCAGCTCCAGGAGGCAGTTCCAGAAGCCCGCAGGTGCCTTCTCTCTCCCCTCACTTTCCAGTCTCCCATCAGTCCCTCCTATTAGCCAAACCTACAGGAAGCCAGCTGCAAGGGAACCTGGGAAATGTAGTTCCTTGGGAGAAGATGAGTCAGGAAGTGAAGTTGGAGTATATGCTGTTGAGCTGTTATGTGTGCAGTGCACAGGATGGCTTGACACTTTCCTATCACTTGAGTGTGTGGCCAAGGCTAGAGTGTGTCCAGGCTGCATATTGGGGTCACCTTTGGCCTCCTATTTGTGGACTAGCTTCACCCTACTCTCTTAGGGCCTTGACAATGGAGTCCACACATCACAAGGCAAAAGAGGAGAGGTTTGCTGCCGTTCATACAATTCCTGGAACTCTGAGTCTTCTCGAACTGTCCATACTAGGACATTCTGGGAAGGCTTCTGTTCTGGAAGAGGCTCTTATTTCAGAACTAATGCACTTCGTAAACATCAGTAAGGTCATGTTCAAGAATAACCTTGGCATTAGCCTCCAGAGTCCTCCCCAGGCAGCCCCAGACAATCCCAGACAGTCCCTGAGTTCTCATCTGCCATCCCCAGCTGCACCACGTGTCTATTGATGGGCAATGAAGCTGTAGTTTGAGGAAATGACATCAGAAATAGAAAGTGCCTCCACTTCTGTAGTTGGCTGGTGGGTTGGCAGGAATCTGGCTGGGCCTGGATGGTTCGTGGTTGTGTACCTGTTGGCTGGAGAGTCTTGGGGTTTTCTTCCCTGGATCCTCATCGTCTATGAGTTTGCTCAGGTTTGTATAGAAGTTCTGAAGGAGAACAGTATAGAAACTTTGCAGTCTCCTTGGTCTCAGATTCCTCGCCATCCCCACTGCATGAACTCACAGTACAGCTCTGATTCAGAGTTGAGGAAATAGATCTTACCTCGGGATGGGAAGAGCTACAGTTAATTGTAGCCTCCTTCACAATGTATCTCTGTGGTGAGACACTGTGTACCTTAGGCCAATGTCCACTCTATCTTTCATCCCGATACTAAGTGTAGTGTCTGGAACCAAGCAATCACATCAGACCACGAGAAACACAATAATTGTAACAGAGAAGCAAGGTAGAAAGACCCCAGGATTCTAGTGCTTGACAACTGTGGTGGTTTGAATAGATTTGACCCCCATGGACTCATGCGTTTGAATGCTTGGCCCATGAAGAACGGCACTATTAAGAAGTGTGGCCTTGTTGGAATAGGTGTGGCTTTGTTGGAGGAAGCATGTCACTGTGGAGGCAGGCTTTGAGGTTTGCTGTGCTCAAGCTATGCCCAGTGTGACAGTCCTCTTCTGCTGCCTTTGGTTCAAAATGTAGAACTCTCAGCTCATGCTCCAAGACCATGTCTGCTGGCACACTGCCATGTTTCCTGCCATGACAGTAATGGACTGAACCTCTGAACTATAAGCCAGCACCAATTAAATGTTGTCCTTTATAACAGGTGCCATGATGATGGTATCTCTTCACAGCAATAAAACCCAAGCTAAGACAATAATGTTTTAGGAGAGTGTCCCTTAATCTTTGTTAAGTTGGCCTACAGGAACCTAATCTAATTAGTATGCTATCCTCTACATACTGATACTGACAGTTCTTTACCCCTTTCTCTGTTTCTTATAGTTGCCCCAGTTTTCAGAACTGTTCCTGGTCATTCTCAATTCCTCCTTCCTGTTTTCCCAGAATGCCGTCTGTCTGCATGGTGCCTTGACATGCACTTGTTGCTTATGTCTTATTGGAGCTCTAAGCACAGTGACCTCTTTCAATGCAGAGATGGGTATAGGGGTTGTGGGTGGAGGATGAGAACGGGGGTGGGGGGCAGTCTGGTGCTTACACACAGGCTTCAGGATACTATTGGTGACTTAGACTCTGTTGTCCGTTCCTGCTTCTCAATGCTTATGACATGACCACAGTCTGATGGCCCTGTATGGCTGTTGACCTTCCAACTATACCCCACACCTGGCAATAGAAGGAAAGAGGTTTCCTTGACAAATAAGCCCTGTTAAAGATTTCCCAGGTATCTTACTGAGTAGCATTCTCTGGCTTGTCATTGACTATGCTTGGAATGGGACCTGGGAAATGCAGGTTTTTTAACTTAACAGATTTCTATCATCCAATGGAAATTGGGTTCTTCTGGTAAAAGATTGGGGAAGTGGATTTGTGGTGAGCAACAAGCAGTCCTTGCTAGAGATGGTCACAAGAAGATTTGTTGAAAGCTTGTTGTGTGATAGCCTTACACACTATGGTCAAGTCTGAGAGCTACAAGGTCAAGTGAAGGGGCCTGGTGTAAGTGAGTGCTTCCAACGTCTAAGCCAGAGTTTTCTGGGGAGTTAGGAATATATGAGCACTTCATCTTAGGGGTGGATATAAGTAAGACAAACAGAAAATTTAGTGAGGCACATATTTCTGTGCCTTATCTCATACGTGCTATGGCCCAACAATTGATTTGTTTAGATTTTATTTTTACGTTTAATTATGTGCTTATATGTGGGTTTTATTTTTAATGTGAGCATGCAGGGGTCTGCAGAGCCAGAAGAAGGCATTGGATGTCCTGGAGCTGGAGTTACAGGTAGCTGTGAGCTACCCAATGTAGGTGCTGGGACCTGAACTCGGGTCTTCTGCAAAGATCAGTCCATGCTCGTAACTGCTGAGCCATCTCTGCAGCCCTGAACATTTCTTTCAAAGCATGTTTGTTCCAAGATTTATATGTCACAGCACACATATTCAGACACACATACAATTATTTTTCTACTTCTTTCTGCTTGTTCACGTTGGAGAAAATTCTAGCAATACAACAATCACTAGCCTTGCCGGACTCCTCTGAGGCTCAAGGTAGGCTTCTTCCCTGCCCGGCTTTCTCAGATCTCATGCGTTGGGTGTGCCATCTTTCTCCTCTCTTTCCTCAGAACATCTGCAGGGGTTTATCAGCACATGACACAGCAGGCCCTCTCTCCCCTAATGAGCCCTGTACTTTCCCCTTAGATCAATGCCTGCTATGTGCTTGCTAAATAATGGGCAGCTTGAAGACGCACCACCCAAGCTTTCAGGGCTGGAGATGACAGACCCAAGACCCCTGTCCTGGTTTCTGTTGCTGTGACAAAAGTGCCTTTGGGTAGAAGGGTTTGTTTGGATACAGTTTATCATTTTGGGAGGTCATTGAGCCTGGAACTTGAAACAACACAACCACAGTCAAGAACAGAGAGAATACATTCATGGGTCCTTTGTTGCTTGTTGGCTTATGCTCGGCTGGATCTCCTGTTCTGTAGCCCAGTGCCTAGCCCATGAATGGTGCCACACACATTCAGGATGGGTCCTCATCTCAGTGAACTGTCCCCGCCCCCATGAAGCCAACACAATAGAAACAACCACCCACGGACACCCTCTTCTCTAGTGTCTAAATTGGGTGAAATTGACAATCAAAGCTAACCTTGGCAATCCCTGCCCACAGTCCAGCCTGACCCAGGACAGAGCAGAAGCATTGATACAAAGGAGTCAGAAAGAAAGGGGCATGCTGGACAGATGACTTGGTGGTTAGGAACACTGGCTGCTCTTCCAGGGGACCTGGGTTCAATTCCCAGCACCCCCATGGTGGCTCACAACCATCTGTAACTCTAGTTCCGGGGGATCCAACACTCTCCTCTTTCCTCCGTGAGCATCAGACATATAAGTAGTAACCAGACACACATGAAAAACAAAACACCTATCCTCAAATTAAAATAAATTTTTATAAGAAAGGAGAGAGTCTTTCCAGGAGCTGACCCTGGAAACTTCCAGAAGAAGTTGACACTAAAGCTGATGATGCAGATGGGTAGGAATTCCATTCTGGCTGAAAGTGGTTAGAGGAAGAAAGGCAGCAGAGAGGCTGGAGGTGTGTGTGTAGGAGTAAGGGCCAAAGGAAGGGCTGGATATGAGCTAGGACACAAAGGAGTGGGATGCCCAGGGCCGCCATGAGGCCCTCCCACAGACTGTGTCCATCTGCTCAGGTGAGTGTGAACGCTGGCGCCCAGGCAGGCTGGCCTGCAGGGAAGCCGACTCCCTTCCCTCCCGCTCCCTTTTCTGCTTCTCACGAAGTGGTCCTGAAATGACACAGAGAGCAGCTGCTTAAGCAATTTTGCCAATTAATGGCTCTCTGAAATTAAACCGCCTACGCAGTCTGGGAGAGCCTTCTCCAGGAGGGATTGCAGCAATTGTCTTCATGCTAATCAGGCATGACTTGCCTTCACGCACATTAATAAAAAACGCGAAGGCGTCGGGAGAGATGCCCTTTTGCGGGGAATATCGACAATATCGTAATGAGGCTCGGAGAGAAGGATGCGGAGGCATGGTCTTGCATGCTCAAATCTGCTTCCCTCCAGGAGCCAGAGCTGGCTTTGGCTGTGAACAGCTGGGCTCAGGGTAGGCAGAAAGCAAAGCCAAGGGCAGCCGTGCTGGGGGAAGACATCATTCCTTAGGGGGCCAGCCCGGGTTGGTGGGAGGAGGAAGCTGGGGAGCAAGTGCCCATACCTACAACGAAGTTCCCATACTCATCACACCACCAGGTAACCCCTTCTCTTCAAGCTGTTAAGCAACCTCAGAATGTCCCAAATGGCAGTCTCAGCCTACTTTCTCCTGGCAGCTTGGGATCAGAAGGAAGGTGAGATTGACTTCTCACCCAGCTGTGTCAAGCGACATGAAGGTAGGAATTTGCTTCTGGTCCCTTCCACTTCTCATATGTATTTCTTTCTACATTGTAGTTTCCCAGCGATCAGCATCTTAAAAGACAAAGCTCCTACGATGGGAATTCAAGAGAGTCACAGAAGCCGGGTGAGCAGATCTTTGCAGTATCAACCTATGGGATGAAGACACCCACCGCTGTGGGTGGACTCTTCCCACACAACCATAAACTTAGTGCTATGGGTCTGTTATTTTGCTTAACCTCCATATCCTTCTCCAGGCGTTGCTCTCTCCATTTGGACCTGTTGGACCCAAGGCTCCCAGAGGCTTGTGACTTGCCTCAGGTTACCGAGAGTCAGTGACAGGACTGGGATTAGAACAGGTCCATGAGAACTCCAGCTTCATGCTCACTACTCCAGCAAGCTGAGGAAGGACACACCTCCCTCTGACTTCTGGTTGGTTAATGCCTCTGGGTAGGGTGGGAGAACCAAGTAGAGCGAAGAGAAGGTGGACGAGGGGAAGGAGAGGGGAAGGCAAGGAGGAGAGGGTGAAAGTGCCACAGACCCCATATGCCTCCTGTGAGCCCAGCCAGATCCCAGGGATGGCTCCTGAGTTTTAAGCAGCGTTCTGCTTCTCCCGGGTTGAATGGGAAGTTCTTGCAGCTTGTGGAATGGCTGGGTATGGGCCTTCGGCGTGGCTTTAGACAGATCGCTCTGAGTGCCAGAGCTGCTGATGTTGCACTCTGCTTAAGTGGCCCAGCAAGCCCTGGAGAGCCTGCCTCTCTGACAGAAACCATGGCATCCTCACAAGCCCCATTCTAGCACCCACTGTCACGTAGACAGGAGTCATTGAGGGAAAGTGGGGTCTTGTTACCCGGTAGAGGGACTGGTGCTTTGCAGATTCCTGTTCAATCTGAGCTGTCACAGGTCTGAACACGTAGGGTCCAGCCCTGCCTGCTTCCTACCCTTCCTTCCTTTCTATTTCTGTTTTGAGACAAAGCCTCATGTAGCCCAGGCTGTCCTTAAACTCACTATGTAGCCAAGAGTGACCTTAAACTTAGGGTCCCTCTACCTCTATCGATCCAGTGCTGAGATTAGAGCCATGTATCACCATGACTGGTCGCCGCAGCACTGGGGTTGGAACCTGTGACTTCATGCTGCAGGCACATTACCACCTGAGCTACATCCTCAGCCGGGGCTTTTTATTTAAACAGCCCTTTCTGGGGCTGTTTCTCACCACATCCCCACCATGGGCTCTTCGGAAGCTGGGCATTTATACTTTTTATTTCTCTCTGAGAATTCTTAGCAGGATAATTGCTTTAGGAGTTAGGATAACACAAGGTGTGTGCATGTACCAAATCTACGCTAAATTTAGACCAGCTGCATCTCTTGCTAATCTGTTTGTTTCTTTTCTCCCCGTGTGGTTGTGTGTATATAGTCTCTGTCTGAGGGAAGGTGTTTGCTATCTGTTTGTTTTTGCTGGAGTGATTTTAAACCAAGTACACACCCGCAGTTCTATCTTACAAGGCCATGCTGGGCTCAGTGGTAATCCCATAGGCTGAGATTTGGGGACATCTGTGAGGGCAGAGGGCGGAGCAGGCTGCCTCCTTCCACACTCATACTGCCTCCTCCTAAGATTCACTGACTCTGGGGCAGCTCCCTCCCATTCTTCCTTAATTATCTTTTACTAGGAAGCCACCAGGGGCTGGACATCACTTCATTTAAACAGCATGACCTGAGGGTCAGGTGCTCTTTATAACACTAGCTTCCAGTTAGAGAAACTGAGGTAGCCAAGAGTCCCTGTAAGGATTCACTCCTCATTCTCCTACACCCTGTTCCAGCAGCAACAGTGATGCCTTCTGGTTAGGCAGATACTACTGAGGCTATGACCTTGACTTCTTTGCCCAGCCATCTAGTAAGCAGACAGTCCAGGGCAGAGATGAACAACTGTCCACTGGAAATTCATAATCTCCAGCCCACAGGCCTGTGTGTCTGTGTGTGTGTGTGTGTGTGTGTGTGTGTGTGTGTGTCACTGTTCCGTCAGGAACTACATCTCCCAGGCAGTGTCGTAACACCATGGAGCGTGTGACTAGTTTTTGCTGACGGGAATGAGCTGGCCAGGATTTCTAAGCCACTGTACCTTAGCTTCACCATCCATCCTCATATACTGTGGATACAGAGGACTCCAAAGACTTTGAAGAGAACAGAGCCAGTGGGTGGCAAAGGCTAGATCACCACATAGACGGGCCCTCATGGAGCAGGAAGTAAAGTGATTTTGTGCTAACTCCCCAGTGACTTCATTTGAGTCCATTAGGTTTGATTTGCGCATGACCTGGCTGCCCCTGGCCAGAAAGACTCTGCCCTCAACATCAGAGATCCGTCTCAGACTTTAAACCTTCTCTACCAAGAAAGCCTGAGCTTTAGACCTTGGCACTGGTTTGTAGAAATGGAAGCCCAGAGGGCTGTTGTGTCACTACGGTCCCCTGTCAGAAGCTTCTGATGGACAAGCAGGAGGGTATTCAATCCTTATCTGCAGGGGCAGCATGAGAACAGAGAGGAGCGAAGGCAGAACACTTCCACAGCTCCTTGCATATCACCTTTCCTCCCTCCATGTAGAGATCCCTTCCTAGTCCCTGCTATGCGGTCCTCTCCATCTTCCTGATGGAGCCGGAACATCCAGTCTGCACTGAGCTGGGATTGATGGAAGAGGAGCCCCAGGGAGACAGCCTGCCAATGCCTGGGACTCTGAGGCTCTTCCAGTTCCAGTAGCCCAGGTGCTGGGAAAACCTGGTCTTGAGACATAAAGACAGCAAGCACAGTGTTTTATTAGTGCCGGAGACGTTTATTTCCCGAGTTAACAACAATAATAAACTCGTTTACGGCTGTGAGTTTCATTGCCTCCCCCAGTGGGGCTCCCACCTGCTGCTGCCATTCAGAGCCTCGAGGCTCCGAGCATGCAGAGGCCAGCCTGTCAGCTGGCACAGGTGGGTGGTGCTGCCTCCTGGCAGCTTCGAGGGCCAAGCAGAGTCCCCTAGAGTGCAGTCCATAGCACCACTGATGCAGGCAGAGACAGTAGGGGGACAGGGCATGGTCTTCCACAGTAGGACTTTGGACTAGTATTGTGGGTAGAAGGGTCTAGCCTCCTACCTTCCTCTTCCTAAGGGTTTCCTTCTAACCAGTAATGGGTGGATAAACGGCTCAGGTGACTTCCTGAGAAGAAACCAATGTGTTACTGAAAGGAGTGAGCCGACTTTCATGTCAAGTGTGGTCGCAAACAGGAAGTTTTAGAGGTACTCTGCTCAGACTGGACAGCCTGTTATATCCTTCAGTGTCATGTCTGAGGAGCCTCTGATGCCTCCTCAAGTCCTGACCTGGCCCGACTGCCTCAAACTTCACCCCAGTGATAACCATAAGGGGGCTCTCTCTGGCTCAGAAAACAGCCTTTCTTTTTATCTTCTTGGGACAGGTTTGCATATAGTCTAGGCTGGCCTCAAACTAGCTATGCAGTTGAGTAACCAAGGATAACCCTGAACCTCTGATCCTTCTGCACCCAACCCTGAGCATCAGGATTTACAGGTGTGTTCCATCGTGCCCTATTTTATGCTGTGCTTGAGATGGACACAGGGCTTAGTGTCTGCTAGCCAAGCAGTCTACATTCCCCAGCCCTGGTCAGTCTTTCTTTTTCCTTTTTCAGGTCTAACCATGGTGGTCTCCTCATTATGCCTCATGGTACCACATGACGTTGATTGAAGAGGCACAGTGCATGAAGCTTTCTGACTTACATTGGTCTGGGTATCGGGAACCAAAGCAGAAGGCCACATGAAGGAGGGGTGGGGAGCCATGTTAGAGACCTATAAAGGTACAATTCACGTCCCGATCATTTTTTTTTAATTTACTCAAAGTATTTACCCTCCCAGGGGCTGTTCCCTTCCTTATCACTCTTGGTCACTCCTTTGTGCCTGCCCCATCCTCTCAGCTCTACAAGTAGGCTTTGCCAGGGATGTTTTTGGAAGAGATTCCACAGACTTGTGGAGTTTGCTGTAAGTGGGGATATGAGTGGGAGGTCCCACCTCTATAGGAAGTGGAGTGGTGGTCCTGCTCGATATCCCACCATGGAGATGGGGGTGTCTTTAATTTGTGTGTGCTCATGAAACCCCCAGAGGTCATGTGGATGGCTGGACCCTATCCCAGAGCTGCTGATTCTGATCCCATGGGTTTGGGATGCACTGAAGAGGTTTGTGTTTCCATGGATACAGAAACTTCTCCATGGACCACATCTTGAGGCCCCACTGCTCTGAAGCTAGGGTAGGACCTGAAATGAGTCAGAGTTCAGTTCTTTTCAAACCTCCTGAACTGACTCTGCCTGCCCTGTGACAACTGTGTGGATGTGTTGATTTTGTACCAGGTACTAGGTGAGGCACCTCCTTTGCCCAGCTCCCCTTTAAGCCCATAATAAGTTGGTGCTTTGAACAGCTCTATTTGCTGGATGAAGAAAATGGAGGCTTACGTGTGAGGGAACTTTGCAAATTCATTCTCTATAGATGGGGGCTCTGAGCTCTAAATGTGTGTGGAGCCCTCAGAGGGGCTCACTAGCTCTGCCTCCTGGGTCCAATGACGGCTCATTGGGAAAACAGCCATTGGATTTGACCATAAACGGTGAGTCCTAGCTCCCCAATGGGGGGAGAAGAAATGGAGGAACAGTGAGTGGAGTCCAGGGGCAAAGCAAGGAAAGGGGCCTCCATTCTCTTTGCTGCTGAGCTGGGTGTGACAGGCCTGGGCTCTGCTTCTGACCCACAGAGAAGGGGACTTTTTCTAATCTCCCATAGCAGTAGGTGTCCACAAGTCAGAACCAGATTAAAAACAGCCCCACAAGGTTTGTGTTTTATTATTATTACTACTACTCTTCTGTATAGGAGTGTGTTCACGTGAATACCCAGAGACTATCGTGGTGTCTTTCCTTAGTCTCTGCCCACGTTTTGTTTGTTTTTGATGCAGGACCTCTCACTGGCCTACAGGTCACAGATTCAAGTAGGCTGGCCAACGAGTGCCAAGGATCCATGTGTCTCTGCCTCCTCAGTGCTTAGCATGCAAGCCTGTGTCACCACATCGCTTGCTGTCCCCTCCCCCCAGTCTAGTGGATTCTGAGGACTGAACTTGGGACTTCACGCTTACAGGGCAAACACTTTATTGACTGAACCATCTTGCTCCCCACCTGCGAATTTGGTCGGCACCTTTCTCCTCATTCCATTTGACAAAAGGGAGACCAGTGACTCTGGCCGTTGTCTTTGCCCTTACCATTGCTATGCAAAGAAAGCACGCTTGCTCACGGGCACACTCTGAGATATAGCTCTGAGCAGAGATGGAGCAGACACACCAGTCTTCAGAGCTGGCAGAATCTCTGCTGGTGTGGGGTCAGTCAGGCTAGGAGGGCCTGATGGGACCATCCACAGGAACACTGATGTTCCCAACGGTCTCTATCCTGTTACCATAAAGGGTTCAGGAATATCCAGTCAGTGATATAAACTCAAGAGCCTTCCTCTCTTCATTGTAAAGTGGGCACCTGCCTCTCCTTGCTATCAGGCCACCTTTGGGATGAGCTGCAGGCCAGTCCAGAGCCTGTCCTACCCCACTGCCTTGCCCCTCTCTGTCATCCCTTTTCACAGTCTCAAATCCTCTGTTAGGCACAGGAAGACTTGGGGTATCCTGTGAGCACAGTCCACGTGTCACAGGGCATTTGCGAGAGCCTTCCCGGGGCTCCACAGCGATCAGGAGGAATGAAAGTGAGTGGTTCTGAAAATGTCACCGCTCCTTTGCACACAGTGAAGGTCAGGCAGGATGTCACTCACCATTGGAAAAGAATTTCCACTTTAGCTGAAGGAAGAAAAGGCAACTCCAGAAGCTGGGGATGGTGAATAGAGGGGTCTCTCAGGAACACGGAGAGCCCTCTGCTCACTCTCCGTGACCTGGAGCAGGTCGTGGGAAGTCTGTCTTCACCTGAGCAGGGTCCCTCTCAAGGATAACACAAGGCACATAAGATAGACATCTGGCCTGGGGTGAACGCTTGCACAGAGCCCCTGGAAGGAAGAAGTGTATGTCACGTGGTCCTCCCCTGTATTTGAAGAGGACTCAGTTCTCAAAGTGCTTTGAAAATCGGGGGTGGAGGGGTGGTGGTGAAGGGGAAAGGGGCAGAGATAGCACCCCAGTGAGCTCTTGGACCACCCAACCAAGGTGAACTGGGCTCAAGCTTCTTTGGGGAGGCAGACGAGGCTGCAGGAGGCCATGTGAGTGGCATCTGCATATGTCCAACCACTGCCATTGTCTCTGTTCTAGATTAATTAGATGCTGGTTTGTCTTTAGCAATTTTGGAATACCCTTTACACCCCAGGTGCTCAAAGCAACCTGCTTGGAAATAGCATAAATTATGGGGCCCAGAGAACATGTTCCAGAGCACGGGCCTGGGTTTCTACATTATTACATCATTTTAACTACGCCTCTACCCTCTTCCCCAATTACAAGTGGCAAGGGAGGAAGACATAATTATTGGGAACACATCTCTGAAGACAAATCAGATGCCCTAGCCCTCTGTGACTGTTTTCTGTTGATGTTTGGATTGTGAGCCTAGCCTTTAATGGCTGAGCCATCTCTCCAGCCTGTGACTATTTTGTATATATATCAGCAAAACCTGACATTATATTCCTGATTCCTGAAAGACCTCTTGTTTGGTTGAAAATAGCCTTTGAGCCCATGCTCTAGAATCTAGAATTTGGAGTCTAGATACTTACTCAGGAAGTCACAATGGGCCTAGGGATCTGCATGTTAGCAAGATTCTCCAGGGCTGCTAATGCTGGGAGTACTGAAGGCTGGTGGTAAGGCTCATTGGTGTAAGCACTGGCATGCATAAGACTCTGGGTTCAATATCTAACACTGTACGGTGGCAATCATCGCACACACTTATAATCTTAGTACTTGAGAGGTGGAGAAAGGAGGATCAGAAGTTCAAGGTCAAGACTACCTTGAGCTGTATGAGACCCTGTCTCAAAAAAAAAATTTAAAAAACCAAACAACACACGCACATGCACACACATGCACACACATGCACACACACGTATATACATATGTGCATACAAATGCATACATAGACAACTTTGGCTTCTGTTCTTCAGGCAGTGATAGGTTTATGAAGCAAACCAGGCCTATTAAATCACCGCCCCTTCTTTTAAAATCTCTCAGGATTCACACCTTGGGGGAAAGCAGAGAGTTTCCTTGGCAACAGATGACTAATTTAGAAGTCCCTGTGAACAGGTGGGAGACAGGAAAGGACATGAGAAGTAACACATCCGTAGGTGCCAAGTTTAAACAACAAGCTCCCGACAGACTCAGGTACACACAATGGGGGTGGATGAGTGGGGTTGTTCAGACAGACATTACAGGCCAGGAGCTACGTTCTGTTTGGAAGGAAGGCAGCTAATGAACCCTTAAGAGCAGGCTATTCAAAGCTTTTCTCTGAAGCTAATGGTGGTGGTGGTGGTGGTGGTGGTGGTGGTGGTGGTGGTGGTGGTGGTGTGTGTGTGTGTGTGTGTGTGTGTGTGTGTGTGTGTGTGTATGTGTGTGTTTGTGCCAAAGACAAATTTTATTTATCATCCCCAAGAACACAATCCACTCTATTTGAGGCCCTCCACTGCCCCACATTTGCCTGGAGCTCACCATTTAGGCTAGACCTGGGTGGCCAGCGGTCTCTAGAGATCCTCCTAGAATGTTGTGTTGGTCTCCTCAGCTCTGGGGTTACAAACTGATATAGGGTTACTTCCTTAAGATTATAGCACCATGCTCAACATTGTTTCCCATGGGTGCTAGGGATCAAACTCAGGCCTTCATGTTTGCAGAGGCAGCAGTTAACCTGTCCATGTCCTGTGTGCTTGAAAGTGGAGTCTTCTGTTGTAGAAATTGCCGTCTTCCTGGTGTTTACCCATCCAAGGCACAGTTGAGTCCCTGACTGTACAGTATCCTTAACTACACCAGCAGAATGTATATTCCCTTTGACATTTCATCTGGTCTTGTGAGCTGACCTTAGTGTCCCTTCACGGCAGAGACTAGAGCTCTGAGAGTTTAGAGGATCAGAGGCCTCATGGTAGGGCTGCAGTCATGGACTGTAAGCTGCTTCATGCATGGTAACTGCAGTAGGCACAGAGACTCCTAGTTTTTCCACACACTGTAACAACTTAGTAATACCTACTCCTGTCCCAGGTCAACTGAAATCAACTACCTGTGGGGCAACCAACTCATTTTAATTGTCAGCCAGGTTATTGTATGTGTGATGGTTAATTTTAATTGTTGCTTATTACAACCTAGAATTACCTGGGTAGAGTCTTTCATAGGATTTGTCTGGATCAGGTTGGCCTGTGGGCATGTCTGTGGGGGATTTTTTAAATGTTAACTGATTTGGGAAACTCAGCCCACTATGGGCAATACCATTCCCCAGTCAGGATATCCTGGACTACACGTAGAGAGAAACTGACCACTGACAAGAATGAATAAATTCATTTCTCTTTGCTCCTGACTATGTGTGTAACTTCAAGTTCCTGCTCTGACTTCCCACATCAATTGGTTATAACCTGGAATTATAAGCCAACTAAACTTTTTTTCTCTAATTTCTTTTTGTCAGGGTATTTTTATCACAGCGGCATAAACGAAACTAGGACACTGACCTACACACTAAAGGCTGAGGATCTCTACAATGGGCTGTTCCTCATTCCTAGCCATGGGAGGGCCATTTGGGAATAAAGGCACTTCCTCTTACTCCAACAAATTATACTATTGATCTTTGATTCCTTTTCTCATCTCTATTCATCGGCCATGGCTTAACTAGGTGTAGCTCAACTATTCAAATGTCCAGGGATGATGGATGAAGGTGACAAGTACCAATGTAGACATCCTTCTGAATGATGCCCTTGACAAACATCAATAATTAGTATGGCACACAACTGATTGGGAAGCGTCCTCAGTGTTCCAACACAAGTCTAATCAGTCTTGGTCAAGTGGAGTTAGCCTCTTAGGGGAAGCCTGACAGAAGGGCAGGGATAATGGGGTGAAGCCTTCCTCCTAAGGTTAGGTCATGGAGGCTTGCTGGAGTTCCTTTATCTGGCTGTGGGCTCCTGATTTAGGTGGAGTAAGTGGAAGGACGATGCTAAGTATCTTTAACACAGTCAACTCGTTCATCTTTCTTAAAAACTGGGTGCTGCTTCCCACTGGTCCTTGCACTGACTTAGGGCAAGGATAGTTACTAAGCTGTGAAATGCCAGCTAAGATGGCTACATAGGCTTCTTAAGAAGTTGGCCTGTCAGTTTCCTCCCCCTTGAGCATGTTCTAGAAGTAATAAAAACCCATTCTTTCTTTGAGTGTATGGGAACTTTCCAGATGTCATTGCTCTAAAAGTCCAACAGCCAGCCGTGAGTAGGCTGACCCACCTGAGCCTGCTCCCTTTCTAAACTACACTCCAAATGTCCTTGATTGTGCTAGCTCTGGTCAAGGCTGTGCGTTGCTACTGGGGTTGTTAGAGCCCGTCCCTAGGCAGTGTTAGTGAGCCTGGCTCAACTACTTGCCCTCAACAAGCTGATAAAACAGACAACAGTGAAAAGCAAAAAACACAACAAACAAAACAACAACAATAACAACAACATATTTATTCAATGTGACTGCTTTAAGAAGAACAAAGAGGTTCAAGTCCATCTTTAGGGTCCCGACTTGAGGTTTTGGTGTAAATGAATCAAGTTCAGCCTTCCTGGTCAGGGTGTGGCCCTGCTCACCGTCATCATGGGCTCCCTGGCCTCTCTGGCATGGTGATCTGATAAGTTGCCAGCACCTTGGGATGTCTCTTTTCCCATAGATGAGCGCTCCGTCTGGCTGGCACCAGGCTTCAGTCCTTTCTCTCTCTCTCCCAGCATGGCATTCCTGGGAGAATTTCATTTCGTGGGGCCCAGTGTTTCGCAGTTTGATAATCAAGGGAAGAGTACAAGTGTCTCTTTAGAAAATCTCCGTTCCTGCTGGATGCTTGCCAGACCATAAGACAAGGCTCTGGTCCACACTGCTTTTGCTCTGACTTTCCTCAGGTTCTGATCACAACATCACCTTCTTCTCCTGAATTGGTCATCTCACTGTCACTGACTAAAATGTTCCTTCCTCCATTTCTGTTCCTGCTGCTGGACTGTGTGCACATGAAAGACCTGTACAAATGCCTCCTCTGCCCTGCACTTAGTTCCCAGCCCCAGCTGTGCAGGATCCATCACTCCCCTGACCGCCCTTGAACTTTTCTTCTCCTCCTTTACAGCCAAGGGGAACACAGGACTACAGACACTCCTTGATGGGACTACACCCCAACCAGAAGATGAAGGCACCACAAGTCAATGATGGGTTTAATACACTTAACCCGGCAAACAGCACAGCTTGGGCACACAATGCAGATTGTGGGCCCTTGTGGGTGTGTGCCCAGTTGGAGGCTGCAGTTCTTCGCCTCTGCGGGTGTCATCAGAGAGTACAGCACTGCATAGCACCAGGAGAGTACAGCACTGCATAGCACCAGGTTGGGAAGGGGTCAAACGTTAGTGGTTCCTATTGATCATTCATTGCACCAATTGGAGATTGGGAGTTGAATTAGTAGAAGTCTGGGGCCTCTATTCTTAAGCATAGTCACATGCTAGGCATGCTCTAGGCTACTGCTTTTGGAATCTGGCTTTAAGATCACATCTCCTCATCGACATTTTATTTCGCCTACACATGGAGGCCTGAGGTTGATTTCAGGTGTCCTCTTCAGTTGCTGTCTTATACAGTGAGGGAAAGTCTCTCAGCTGAAACCCAGCTCACCAGTTTGGCTTGTCTACACATCCAATTTGCTCCAAGAATCCCCCTGTGTCCACTTCTCAAGCTCTGGGGTTTACAAGGCACCCACTCGATGTTTATATGTGAGCTATCGATCTGAACCCAGACTTGCTGGGCTAGCACTTTACCCTCTGATCCATTCCTCTGGCATCCCCATTTCATTAATGAGGAAGACAATCGTCTTCACAGTTCAATGACTGACCAAGGCAGCAGAGCTGGTAAGTATCAGAGACTACCTGTTCTTCGAGTTTCCGAGCTCTGTTCTTTATGGTCAGGGCAGAATTTCTCCTTGTCCGCCTAGGACATAGGATTTGAAGTCAGATAACTTAGAACAATTTAGGGCCCAGAACACCTATTTTGTTATTCTGTTCTTTTAGCCAACTTAATCACTTCGGGCCTTTGCTTCATCTGTAAAAGGGACAAAAGTAAGACCCGTCCTGCCTAAGGGAGAGTGCTTCTCCCCTGGGTGTGGCCTTTAGGGTGGGTGAGGCCTCCTCATGCTACTCACTATATCTCACAGTACTCAGCGGGCTTTAAATCCAGCACAGAAATCACTAAATAAATCTTTGTGTGCCTTCAAGGTGGCTGGGCAAATGAAGATGCTTGTCACCAAGCCTCATGTCCTGAGTTTGATTCCCGGACCCCATGGTAAAACTGGAGCACAGACTCCTGATAATTGTCCTCTAGCTATGTGTATGCATGGCGAGTCTTGCCTACCCCCAAGGCACACATTAAATCAGTACGTGTTTTACACGTCTCCGGAATTCAATTCAATGAAGTGAGTCAACAGGTTAGAAAAAAAAATCGCAACATCTTCTTGGGGCCAAGTTTGATGGAGTGGGTTGTGGTGGTTCCACTCACTTGCAACTGTTTTCTTATTTGCTTTGTTTAGCAAATTCCTTCACAGTGAGCAGGGGAGGGAGCCTGGGAAGTCAAGGGAAGGGTGTGGGAAGATGCTGGAATGGGGAAGGAGCTGAGATTGTTGGGTGAACATATTGCTGTCTGTGTGGAGAATGTTCACAGCAGTTACAACTCTGGATGAATATGCATTAGCGGCGGCGCTGCAATTTGCCCGCGTGCACCACGCTCCACTTGGAGACTTGGCAAGATGGGTAATTATCTCCACATTATGTGCCTTGTCTCTTTCTCTTCTTAATTAAGTAACTAATCTGGTGGAGGAGAGCTCTGTTTGTGTTTGTTTGGCAGGTGCAGCCTCGTGACAGTTGTCTGGAGAAGTTTCTTGGAAATTTATGAGACTTAAAAGCAAAAAAAAAAGAAAGAAAGAAAGAAAGAAAGAAAGAAAACCAAACTGCTCAGAGCTGAGTCGACCTGCCGGGGCCTAGGAGCAAGCATGAGAGGCAGGACTCTCTTGAAGAACAAGGCAATGTGGTAGCCACCCATCTTACCAGGCTGGGCGGCTCCTGCTGGTCAGGCTTATCAGGGGTACTGATCTTCTAGATCCTCCTTGGGGCGGTTAGGAAACACATTGTTCCAATATGCAGGCTTTCATGGCTTTCTGTGGGAATAGGAGACAAGAGAGGACAAACCCACCGGTTCTTTCTACCATGACTCTATAAGATTCCTGCTTTTGAGTAGATTTTTTTTTTCTTCCCTCAGTCCTACTAAGCAATCTGTAAAGGAATTGATTAAACAGGCTAAACGCTGACTTCATAATAAATACTGCTCACATGGCTCATGGACAAAATCGCTGACTGAATGGTATATGGCTGACTGGATTGAATGACCCCAATGTCCCTGTCCGGTGACCCAAAAGGTGCTGTGTCCTGTCTGCAGCAATAGTCAGTCAGCAGGGTGCATGGGGCATCTCTTTGATGGCTTCTTCAGGCTGCACAGTGACAAGAGCTGGCTGTCCCAATAGGGTACAGAATGGTGTAGCCTTGTAGGGGTCCATAAATTAGTTGCAAAAGAGGCATGAGGACAAGCCTAACTTGCTAACGGGTCACAGGTCCTGGAAGATCAACTGAAGGCACTGTCAAGGAAGGACTCTCAGAGGCCTACCCACCGTGGATCCCAGATGATGTCATCTGACCAAACTTGGGTTCTCAATGAAGGCAGGAAGCTGAGGACCCCTCATCTCAAGCAGCTACCTTGGCCCAGAAGTCCTTGCCTTGAACTTTTGAGTCCTGGTTTTGATCTGTAATACAGGAAGGGCTTATCCTCTGTGTAACTGTGTCCTTCCCAACGTGCACTGGGTTAAGAAAACAGGCTGTCCAACTCCTAGTGGCTCATGTCAGGGAAATAGAGACACAATTCATCTTCCAAGATGTCTAAATCCATCTCTCCTCAAACACAAAGAGCTTGATTCTACTAAGAAAACCGGCTTGAGAGTGGGCTTCCTCAAGAACCTCTCCAACATTTTACCTGGCTACCCCCTTTCACCTTGGTTGTATCATGCCTGAAGGGGACCCAGCAACACTGCTCCAGATACATCACTTGCAGGCCCACAAGTACACAATTGAATGCTGCCGAAGCCACTGTGTGCTGATAACGTACATCAACGGAAACTGAATGAAGGTGTTCAGTCTCCCCGCTGGCACCTGAAAGGCATAAGGTCTTGCTGCCACCCCCCCCCACACACACACACAGTTTAGGGATACAGGGACTGGACTCAGTAGAGGTGATATCATTAATTGCTTCTCCACTCTACCTCTAACTTACTGTGTAGCTGTACTGGTCCATTTTAAATGGCAACTTGTCACAACCTAGACTTGCTTGGGAAGAGGGTCTCCATTGAGGCATTATCTAGATCAGATCAGCCTGTGGACATGTCTGTGGGAGGCTGTTTTGATTGTTAATTGATCCATCCCACTATGGGCAGCACTATTCCCTAGGCAGGAAACCATGAACTGTACGAATAAAGAATGCTAGCTGAAAGCAAGCCAGCACAAAACAGGCAACATAGGTGCATTTGTTTCTCTCTGCTCTTGATTGAGGAGGTGATGTAATCACCTGCTTGAATTCCTTCCTTGAATTCCCTGATATAATGGACTATGATTTGTAATTATAAGCCAAATAACCCCTCTCCTATTCCGTGTTGCCTTTTCTGAGTATTTTATCGCAGCAATTTAAATAAAACTAGAATAGTAACCTAGGACGACCTTGAATTCCTCATCACCTGCCTCTGACTCCTGAGAGCTGGGGTTACAGGTCTACACCACCCTGCCCAGTTTACCAGTGCTGGATATCAAGCCCAGGCCTTTATGCATGCCTGGCAAGCACTCTACCATTTGACCTACAACCCCAGTACAACTTCAGACAAGTCATAACCCAAAGTGGGAATGTAAGTAAATGTCCTTTAAAGTCTTTCACAGCACACTCGTTCCTACTGTGACCACATGACAACATGAAGAAATACTTGGCAAAGGACCAGCTGGAAGCCATGGTACTTTTCCTTGCCTAGGATCTCTGGCTTCAAGTTCAAAGGAGGCTTCCCTAGCAATACTTTCATATGTCTACCTCCAACCCAAACACCTTTCACAGATCTCCACTGCCTAGAGGAGAGAGGAACCCTCTTCTCTGTGCTATTTGCTTTACATAATTGGGACCCAGCCTAACATTTGGCCTTGGGTTCAGCTGCTGTCTGCCAAAATCCTGCTTGGCTCACACACCACATACCACCAAGGGTACCCGTGCCCACTTTCTTAGTCCCATTTTCCATGTTATGCACTCTGATTGCCAACCTAAGAGTTTTTATCTGACTGTATTCAGGATGCCATAACAGACCAGTTGGCTATAGTAACATTTAATGTGCTCCCAGGTCTGAAGTCCTATATCAGGCTTTCAAGCCCTATATCAGGCTGCTCCCTGGGGTGAGTTTAATAAGAATCTTTTTACATTCCAACGTTTTAGTTAGGAGATGGGACAGAGATGTTTTGTCCCTCTCAACTTTCCGTCTCCGGAGGTTCAGTAATGACATGTCACTCCAAGATGGCTTCCTGCATGCACGCATAAGGCTTGCCTTTGGAAGCATTGAGAAACACAGTTCAAATTAGCCTGAGAGAAAAGAAAATGGGAATGTATGGTTCTGACTATGAAGTCTAAGGTTAACCCCGGCCCAGTGGGGTCCAACCTTGGGTCTTGGTCTTTCTTTCTCATCTCTTTGTTTCCTACTAGAAGTCAACATCTTTGCCCATGTGAGGTTAGTGACTATGCCTCTGCCCCCAAGCCTCCAACCTGATTACTGTAGCATAAGGATCCTATGAGGTAGAGCATGGTGGACCAGAGACAAGGTGTCCTGATCTCCTCTACCTTGTCTTCTTGGGGCATTTGTTGACCAAGTCTGTGGCAGAGAAGAGTCAGAATGAAGCTCCTTTGGCTTCATCAGCCTGGTGGCCCCTGTGGTGGTTAAACTCATTTACCAGTTTGATTGACTCTGGGTGGCTCTGTGAGGCCATTTCCGGGAAGACTCAATAGAGGAAAAGAGCCCCTCCCTTAGAGTAGGTGACGTGTTGCTTGCCTACCGGCCTTCCCGTTTTGCTAATAAGTTCAGTGTACAGTGTAGCCCATCTTCCAGCTGCCCCTGAGGTCCTTTATTGCCACCAGAACCCACCTCCTGATGCCTCTCCAGGAGTCCACCAGATTTCATCGTCAAATCGGTACTACCATGATATCCAGCAGGTCTTCCTTCTCTTAAAATGAACAGCTGCGGGGCTGGGGATTTAGCTCAGTGGTAGAGCGCTTACCTAGGAAGCGCAAGGCCCTGGGTTCGGTCCCCAGCTCCTAAAAAAAGAACCAAAAAAAAAAAAAAATAACAGCTGCGACTGAACTACCCAGCCCCTATCTCCCGAGCCAGTCTACTCAATCCTCTGTGAAATGTATCATCATTTCTGGGCTCTGGCCCTCTGGAGAACCCCACCCCTTTGGCTAACTTGGCATCTTCTCAGCTGTAGTCCACTCACTGGTGCTGCTGTGCACTGCTGGCTTTCCTTAGGGGCTCAGGTCTCCTCCCAGCAGATGCTAGGAGAGCAGCCAGCAGGCTCACCCCATCATGACCTCTCCCTTTCTTACCTCCTTAAGGACAAAGGGCCTATGCTTTAGCCATACTCTAGAAGGCCTGCTGTGCCCCCAGGTCTTGGTAGTTGCTATTGTAGTGGAGGAGATGACAAAGCATGGCTTACTAGACCTTGCCTGTGACTCTATAGCCCGTGTCTCTAATAACTTAATATTCCCTAGGATTTCTGTCTGGATATCTTTGGAAACAAAGTCTAACCTCTCTCCAGGCTAACATTTCTCTAGGACTGATGGAGAAGGTCACTCCCAGAAGGCAGAGAGACAACATACTAAGATTTCAAAGCCTTAGCACACTAAGCATGTGACCTTGGTCCCCTGACCAGCTCCTCTGTTCCCTGAAGGTTCCCTCAGTACTCATTGCGGTGCCCCTTGGTGAGGGAGAGCTCTGCTCTTAGGGTATAGTGTGGATCCTCTTATTTCGTAAAGAACCCTATCCTGCTAATGTTAACCCATCTCTTTCCCTCTCTTCCTCCATCCCTGTCCCTCTTCTTCCTCCTGCTCCTCCTCTTCCTTTTTTTTTTTTTTCTTCTTGAGTCTCCTGTAGTCCGGGTCGGCCTGAAATTCACTATTTACCTTGAAGGCCTCACCTGCAGTGTGCTGGGATACAGGCACATTGCACTGTGCTGGCTTAGGCAGTGCTGGGGATGGAACCCAGGGCCTTGTGCATGCTGGGGAAGCCCTCTCCCAACAGAGCCATAGCCTCAGCCTACCATCGGTTCTTTTGTTTTTTAATTTCATTTGATAAATTACGGTTATTTATTGTTTTGTGTGTGTGTGTGTGTGTGTGTGTGTGTGTACACCATGCTATACTATGGAGGTCAGAGAGCATCATTTATTTAACCAGCAGTTACTAGTTACCTGCTGGACACCCAGTAGTATACTGGGGAGGAATACAAACACTGGATTAGAACCAGAAAGCAAGACCCATAGTTCAGTCACCTATGTTGGAAGCCCTTCTGGGCACCGAGACACAGGAACCCCTTCCCCCACCCCTCCATGGATTTAACTTCCATCTGCCTCTCACTCTGCCCTCCTTGTCTTGTAGGGATGCTTACAACGTCCTTCGACTCTCTACTGTTCTGAGTCATTCCCTCCCCTCCTTTGCAGTGGAGCCTGCAAAGACCTCTGTCCCCAACGTTTACCGTGTCATTGCTTGACCAGATCCATAAATATCTGCGCCCACACTCCTGACTCCGGGATGCCTAACGAGGAAGCTACCGTGGAAACACAGGTCAGTGAGCACCTGATGTATTTCTTGGGCTACAGAAGAGTGAGAATTCTTAATGGAAGTCACTTCCTTAGTGACCCGGGAAATGTGGAGGGGGCAGAAACTCACTAAATCTTTTCTTCTTTGATATTTTTATGGGGGAGGGGGCATAGGCAGTCTACACTTTCTGGTCACTCAAAGACAAACTGGCCCAGGGATTGATTCTGGCTTTGGGCAGCTCACA
This sequence comes from Rattus norvegicus, assembly GCF_021556685.1. Taxonomy (NCBI): domain Eukaryota; kingdom Metazoa; phylum Chordata; class Mammalia; order Rodentia; family Muridae; genus Rattus; species Rattus norvegicus. Next base: position 69,288,963 of record NC_141541.1, read on the forward strand.
GAAGCTGAGTATAAGTTGCAGACCCATTGTAGCTAAAATAAGCAAATGAGGCTGCGGTAATTTCAGGACAGCCAATGGATGATTACAAAGTGGTGTGGAAAGATGTCCTTTTCCAGGACGAAGGAAGGGCAAAGTTTTGCTGGAGGGTTTCCCAGAGACCAGTCCACAGCTAAGCCTTGGGGAAGAAGGTTCATTCCAACTTTCACCAGTAGGATGGGCTGGAAGGAACACCCAACTTGGACAAGCACTTTGAAAGATTTTCTTTTTAATTACGTGTGCATGTTGAGGTGGGGCCATATGTGTGTGAGTACCCATGGGAGCCGGAAGAGGGCATTGGGTGATCTGCAGTTGGAGTTACAAGTTATTGTGAGCCACTGATATGGGTTCTGGGTCTGGAATTTAAGTCTTCTACAAGAGTACTACACAGTCTTAGCTTCTGAGCCTTCTCCTCATCTCCAGAGGCAACCATAACGTGTGTGTGTGTGTGTGTGTGTGTGTGTGTGTGTAGAGTGTGTAGATGTATGCAGGTAGCTGTATGTGTGTGTAGAGTGTGTAGATGTGTGTATGTGTGTGTGTAAATGTATGTATGTGTGTGTATGTATATGGGTAGATGTATGTGTGTAGATGTATATGCATAAATATATGTGTGTGTATGTAGAGTGTGTAGATGTGTGTATGTGTGTGTGTAAATGTATGTATGTTTGTGTATGTGTGTGTATGTATATGGATAGATGTATGTGTAGATGTATATGTATAAACATATGTGAGTGTGTGTGTGTAGAGTGTGTAAATGTATGTATGTGTGTGTAGACGTTCTACCATGCGAGCATACATGGAGGGCAGAGGTTGACAGCAGATTGTCTTCCTCAATTTTGTCTCCATCTTGCTTTTGAGACAGGGTCTCATACTGAACCAGCCACTCAACAGTCTGCTAGACTGACTGGCCGGAGAATCCCACAGCACCTAACTGTCCCTGTCCTCAGTGTTGGCAGTAAAGGGATGGGCACCGGACTCTGTATTTCACAGGAGTGCTGGGTATCCGAATTCAGGTCCTCACATCCGTGCCTCGAGCCTTCTCAGGTGAGGCATCTTAGCAGGCCTGACATGAACATTAGGCCCGAATCTTCCACTGTTTACTTGTGTGACCTTGGGAAGGGTTCCTCCATCCCTGGGTTCTATTTCTTCTTTGGTAAAATAAGGTTTCATCTTTATTTTCCTGTTTCCCAGATTCCTTCCACCTTACCGAGAATCTGGTTCTGTGATCCAGCTGTGATTTCTTCCCCTTGGTGCTTTTAGGGATCTTAAAATTGGCTCGTTGTCAGGGAAACCACTCAGCATGGCCATGCTCACCTGAGCTCACAGACAAAAGAGCCATTCGGTTGTTCATGTGCCAGGGGTGGACAAGACGGGGATCTGCGGAGCCCTACTTGGTAAGACTCCATTAACTAGAGACAGCTTCTAGACACCTGACTGGCTCAGTCATGCCCTGAGAGGTGGGGTAGGGAGAGTAGTAGTTGCCCCACTCAAAGCGAGGTCAATGTGAACAGGAGATTGTGGCTAACTCTCTGGCCCATGAGTTGTGTGGTCTCAGATGGCCAGACTCTGCCTCTTCATCCAGACAAGAAGGCCTATCTCTGATCCCTTCTGTCATGCCATGGTGGTGAGGGGCGGTGTCTCACATGGGGAAGCAAGTCTCAATGCAGCAGAGGTCTCAATACCCGTGATCTTTCTCTCCCCAGTACACAATATTGTATTGGTACAACACAACCGGTACAAATAATACAAGTACAAGTAAGGCTTGTGTGGGAGCTAGTTCTCTAGGCCAGGAAAGGGGAGTCCTGGATCCTTAGCCTGGTGCCAGCAACTGAACACAATAAAATCTTCACTTCTAGGAATTTATTTTCTGAGGTGTTCTTACTCTCCCCCTATTTCTCCGTTCCTCCCTGTTTCTCCTCTCCTTCCCTCCTTCCCTCTCTCCCTCCCTCTTTCCCCTCACTCCCGTCCCCCTCCTTCCTTCCATAATTTTTCTCCTGATGAGCATGGAGCTAAGCACCTCCTCTGGCCCTCTGGCCCCAAGTTAATCAGTTCAGAAACTCCGACCTGTGCTTCTCTAGGCTGCCCATGTTGATCTGTGGGTGAGAAGTTGCTGGGAGCTTAGGAATTATAGATTACAGGTTTAACCCAGAACTTCTGAACTAGGAAACCCAGATTAGATTCCTTTGTGTGTGTGTGTGTGTGTGTGTGTGTGTGTGCATATATGTAGACCTGTGTATGAAGTCTGGAAGTTGATGTTTAGCGTATTCTTTTATCTCTACATGTAAATTCTTTTAGACAGGGTCTTTCAGTGATTTGTCCACACTGGCTGGACGAGTCCCAGGGATCCTTTCATCATTACCTCCCAACACTGGTCCTCAGGCATGTGCTGAGATGCTTTCTATAGGGCGCTAGGAATCTGAACTCAGGTTCTCCCTAACCACCAGGCCTCTGTACTAAAAATAATATAAAAATATTAAAAATAATATAAAACATTTAATTATGGGGCAGGGTTTCACAATTGTCAGGTGACTGCAGAAGCCGGAAGGAAGCATTGGGAGTCTTAGTTATAGGTAGTTTCAAGATGCCCGATGTGAATGATGAGAACCGAACTTGGGTCTTCTGAAAGAGCAGTCCAGGCTCTTGTAAGAGCCATCTCTCCAGTTTCTATATTTCTGTGCTATTAGTTTCTCTGCCTCCTCCTCTCTCATCTTCCTCATGCATCACATGTGTGCCAGTGTGCTTGAGTGCAAGCACACACGCACACACCCACACGCACAAACATTCCTACCATGCACAAGTTCTATATATGGCTACCTGGCATGGTCTGTCTATCGGCAACTGTACTGGGTGGCCACTATCACAACAGAGCTGCCCTCAGTGTTCCACTTAGACTTGGTATTCAGCTTCTGAGACTGTGCCTCCAAGTAGATAGAGGTTTGGGGGTGTTTGGGAGTGAGCCGGCTTCTATGATTTGTACACAGAGAGGCATCTGGATTGCAGAGATGGCATGAAACAGGGGCCGAGAGAGAAGCAGAAGAGAGGATGACGGAGAGGGTGAATCCTGAGGGCTGTGGACCACCACAACCCAGCGTCTCTGAAGCAGGAGCAGCTTGAGGGTTCTGAGAGGTGTACAGTAGAGTTTTCAATAACAAAGAGGAAGCACGTGCTGGCATTGTGCTTGCATGCGTGTGGACACTCGCATGTGTGTGGATGCTTGCATGTTCTGTGTGTGTGTGCATGTGAATGTAAGGGTGCATGTGCATGTGTGTAGGGGGGCCAGAGGACAACTTCTGGTATCATTTCCTCAAGAGCCAGCCACCTTTATTTTAGACACAGGGTCTCTCCTTGGTCTGTTTTGTTAATAAGATTAGTCTGGCTGGTAGTGAGCCCCAGGTAGTGAGCCAGGGAGATACCAGTTTCTGCTTCCCCAGTACAGGATTACAAACAAGTCCAGGGTTCTTGTCTGTTATTGTTGTTGTTTTGTCCCTTTGTAGCCCTGGCTGGTTTGGAACTCATTATGTAGCCAAGACTGGCCCCAAACTCAGAGAAATGCATCTGCCTCTTCCATGCCCAGATTAAAGGCCTGTGCCACTAAACCCGGCAGCTGAGGCTCAGTCTTACTCTTACGCAGGCTCTGGGGATCAAACTTAGATTCTCACTGACTGAGCCCAGCCTCCCAGCTCATGACGCACACCTTCTGCTATGAAAACCTCATTTCTTTTGCTTGCCCCATCAACACCACTTGCCCAGCCAGAGCAGGTGGCAACCCCACTTGCCAAGGAGATGCCATTGGCCCCAGTGGACGCTTTACAGCAGCTCCTCCCACCCCCAACCAGCCCTTCTTCCAAGTGCTTCCGCCCCTACACCCCAAAAATATTCTTTACATAGTTTCACCTTAAAGAAAAAGACACCTTCGTCTCTTTACCCACTGGATCCCCATGGCTTGGACATGACATGCAATTCAGTCCCTCTCAGACAATCCTTGGGAAAAACCACGAAGCCACAGTCCTGGGGCAGGGCCAGAGGATCTGCATCTTTAATGGGCCTCTGTGCTTGCTGGATGCTGCTGGCTCAAAGGACCACACTTAGAACAGCAAAGGTTTCGTTTTCCCATGCAAGGAATTAGCAAATGAGTGGTCAGTGGAAACCCCACGGTCAGGCAACATCTATCCCAAGCAGATAAAAGAAAAATCTCACAAAAAACCAAAAACCCAAAGTAACCCACTCATTTTAATTAATGAAAAAATATATGAATAGGCCGTCCTTGTTAAGAAACCCCAAGTTATTCTCTCCCAGTGTACTGGGAGAATGGCCCCGCTCTCAGGAAAAAGGAGGAGTTAAGCCCACATTTTAATTAGCGTATCAATGGCTGATGATTAAACAGGGCTTTCTAAAGGCCTGGGTATCTGAACAGTTTTTCTCCTCCTCTCAAATTCTTAAGCCTCGAGCTACCTCTGGCTCCTTCCGGCCTGCTGGCACTAATTATTAGCGCACAGCCTATTTTCAGAAGCAGACAGAGTCCCTCCCTGCTCCATTCACAGATCCCTCAGCAATGCAGGCCCCGTCGCCGGTGCCAATCTCCTCACCAAAGACGTTGCTTTTGTTTTATTTTCCTCTTTCAAGAAACTGACATCTTAGCGCCTCATATCCATCTTAGTTTAAACAAATGTTTTGATTACATCCAAGCGCGAGCCCAACAAAAGCTGTTGGGACCGAGCTGACGCGTTTTCCCTATTAGTTTTAGACAATTTGTTCTAATATTGTTGGGAATCGTTCGTTTATACATCCATACAGATTTGATTACTTTACTTGTTTCATTAATCTTTATTTGTTTAATCATCTGTTTAATCTGTTTAATCGTTGGCTTAAGTGGGACGCTTACATGAAGATGTTTTACGTTGGCTCATCCAGGCATCCTGACGTGAAGCCCAGCGTTCCTTTTTGACTATTTATCACGTTCTTTTATAGGGCTTCATGAGCCACTTGAAAGCCTGTAGGATGCTTCGGGGAATTCAATAATTTAGTAGTTCTTCACCACTGAACATGATGTATTTTTAAAAATGTTATTTAAATAAGCAATATTTGTGGAATAATTTGACTTCCATTCTGGGCTTGCGGTTTCCTCTCTCCCAACCAAATGCAATATTTAAGTTGGCATGGAGACCAGTCTTTAAGAAACTGGGAAGGGAGGTCTGGGAGAATGGGACGGTTCTCAAAGATGAGATGCTCTTGCCTGCTCCAAGTCCAAGTTGGCTTTTGCGTGAATACTGAGGTAGTGCATGGAGTCTGACACCGCCTTGTCACGCCGTCGAGGGGGTGATGTCCTGCATCTCCCTCCATGTTGCAAATGTGTGCCATGTTCAGCCACCAGTCAGATGTAGGGCCCTACATCCAACCAAGACCCCCCCTTGGGAATCATTCATGAACTTGCCTTTGTACCATGTATCTCAGGAACAGGTCAACCCATGTCTGTGGCAAATCTTTTGGGAGTGGTCCTAACTGTGCTCAAAGGTTGGAGGTAAGGGTGCTGTCTGTGTAAACTACATGCTTCAGTGTGGGAACAGCAGCTGTGACTTCAAGGAGCAGAGGGAACGTCTTGGATTGTGTTGGGACACTTACCGGGATACATTGATGTTGCAAAAGATGCATGAGAGGCAGACCTCATTTCCTCTGCAAATGGAGAGTCCGCCTGTTTCCATGCCCACCTCTGGAGTCCTCAGCATCTTCCAAAGCCTCTGATCACATGCTATTTTTGTCTCTAACCCCAAAGCGACAACTATATAGATGTGGAATGGGGACCAAGATTCACTGGCTCAACCCATACTGTTCTGATTTTTTTTAGTCCCTTTTCAAAAGAGCTGACGTGAGGATAAAAGCAATCAGGCTCTGCCTTGCCCTTACTATGCTAGCATTCATGACCTTGCTGGGATGGATGTCCCTCAAGCCTGTCCAGGCTGTCAATCTGCATGTTTGTACTGTGATCTTCTTGATTCTAGCCTGGTTCTTTCACCTTTCAGACACGGCCCTCCACCTACCTGAATGCATCTACACTCTCGCTGGCCACATGACCTTGGATACACTATTCAACATTGTGGGTTCTGTTTCTCACCCAACAGGTAGGAATGATAAGAGCCTTTGCCTCACTGCTCATGGTAAGAAAGGCATGACAAGCAGTTGCTCATGCCTGCTCAGCCTGGTGCTTGGTTTGCCTGGGAACCGGGGCTGGCGGTTATAGAGGCCCACTGTGGGCTTATGTGCTGCTGTCCTCTGAAGGGCTGGGAGGCTTCAGAGGGAGAGACTGCACTGAAAGAGGCACTTACTAACTTCCATGTTTCTTTCTTTCTGTGACAGTGTTAACTGAAAGACTGAGTTGCTTCCTGTCACTAGCGTGTTCCAGTCCTGATGTCCCATTCTTGGTCATTTCCCACCCGTCCCTGTTGTGCCTCCAGCCTGATACTGCTCTTCATTTGATCCCTAGCAATCGAGTCCCCAGGAGGTCCCTGTCCATCTTCTGGAAGGATGGCGTCCCATCGGGTCTTGCATGATATTGAGGGAGATGGATTTATTAATTGTTTTCCCCAAGCATCTAGATGGCAATGTCTTGAAACTTTACACCTGCCTCTGTACATCTCCACGGCATTCCCACAATCCTTCTTCCTTAGTGTTCCCTGGGGCGTCGTCTGAAGTATCGAGAAGAGTCGCCTGGAAGCTGCAGTCAGCCAGCACAGCTCAAGACATTAGCCCTAGCTGAGGACCTTCTGTCTGTACTGGGCTCAGGCCATTGCTCCAGTTATGGTCTGAGAGAGCTCAGCCTTTCGATTGAGGGAGGATGTGTATGGGAGAAGCATTTACCTTCTTCCTTTCCTTTGACTTTGGGGCTCAGGACTCGGGGATTGGTGGTAGCAAGCTAGCCACGCAACTCAGATCATCAAATCCTAGTGCTCAGTGGTTCCGTTACAGTGAGCTGCTGTGGTCAGGTACACCTTGTATCCATGGAGAAAAAAGGAAGATGGACAGACATGCAGAAGCCTCTGCTCACTGCCGTGGGAGGGTCACCTCGTTAAGCAAAGATGCCCTTGGATTAGTGCTGTTCTCCCAGATTCTAGATTCGGCAATAGAGTTTGGAATAGAGGCAAAGAAGATTCTGGAATATGTATTTAAGGAAAGAAGAGAAGCCTGTGGCTAATATCCAGAGGTCTTGATAGTTGAAAGCTTAACAAAGGGTCTTTTTAAAAAAGATTTATTTATTTATTATATATGAGTACACTGTAGCTGTCTTCAGACACACCAGAAGAGGGCATCGGATCTCATTACAGATGGTTGGGAGCCACCATGTGGTTGCTGGGAATTGGACTCAGTACCTCAGGAAGAGCAGTCAGTGCTCCTAACCGCTCAGCTATCTCTCCAGACCCATAGGAGGTCTTTAGAAATGCAGGACAAGGGAGAATGTCAGAACAAACTAGAAAGCCTGGCCACACAGGCCCCAGGTCATCCTGGTGTGACCCTCTCTAGCCATGTTGTGCTCGACCAATGCCCTATGGAATCATAGCCTGGTTAGGAAGCTCTAGCTCCCGTCCTTAAGACCTTTAGCTTCCACAGCTGCAAGGGTGGGGCTGGTGTCCCCATCGTCCTCGCATCTCATTCTCTCTTCCCACTTCCTCACTTGACAGTTGCCCCCTCACAGGGTCGGTGGATCAGAAGGGTGAGATTACCCAGAATTTGAGGTTGGTAATCGAAAATGATAAGAGGTGTTCTGGTAACTCTATTAATGCTGGGGCACCCACCATGCGCCTGACTCTGTGCCTGGGGCTAGGGCTGCGGCAGGAGGTCATCTGGCCTCAGGTCACAGGAGGCTGTGAAAATGAATCAGGAGATGCCCGTGGAAGGGAACCAGTGCCCCGTGGAAATGGAGCTGCTGCGGCACTGACAGGGAGCACGGATCACCAAACTGAGAGCCACGCTCTCGTGAGCAGAGATGACTCAGACAGTGGCTCGGAACAAAGGAGCGAGAGGAACTGATTTTGTTTTTGAAACTTTTAATTGCAAAAAAAAAATCACACTCATAAAAAAGATAAGAGAGCTTGGAGAAAGCATGAGACTAAAGTTCTCGAGATGTCCCCTCTTTGAGACACCGGTTCTTTCCCAGAGAAGTCCTCAAGTGGATGCATCTGGGCGCTTTCTTGATTTATTTATTGACTGCATTTAAAAACATATGTGCTTCCTTCACAGAAATTATATCATGCTGCACACAAGTTAGCTTGTTAATAAATGGCCCTCATTTCGTGTGGGTGCATGTAAGTTAGTCTCGCTTGCTGCTGGCGCTTTATTTTGTGCTCACTGTTAAAAAACATGGCCACCGGGTACTGGAGAGGTGGCTTTTCAGTTAAGAGCACTGGCTGCTCTTTCAGGGACCCTGATTTTATTTCCAGCACCCACAAGGTAACTCACACCCATCTGTGGTTCCAGTTCTAAGGGACTTGATACCTTCTCCTGGCCTTGGGAACTAGGTACCTACATCACGGTCCACGGACAAACATTTGGGCAAAACACCCGTACACATCATGCACATAAAAATTTGCTTTTTAAATTAATGGTCACTAACTGTGACACTGTGACAGTCCCTTTCCAACTTTGAGCTGAAAATTGAGTGCCTGAATAGTAAATCTGTTTTGATTATACTTCTTTCGATTTGTTTTATGTGTGACACACACACACAGATGCACACACACACACACACACACACACACACACACACACACACCCCACACTGCTGGATGGAAGTCAAAAGACAACTTCCAAGAATTGCCACTCTCCTCCCATCCTGTGGGTCCCAGAGATGGCGTCCAGTCCGCAGGCTTTGTGGGAAGTGCTGTAACCTGTGTCATCAGCCCTTACTTTTTAACTAAATTATACCTGCATCGAAGTGTACTTTCCATGCATATAATTCACATATTTGAAATGTAGCTGTTGACTCCTGACTGTGCGCATTGATGTGTGTGTGTGTGTGTGTGTGTGTGTTAAAACTATTGTTACTGTAACCACCCACATTAATTTCCTTTTTCCTTCTGACCCTTTCCTGTTAATTCCCCTTCACTTCCAAACCTGGGAAGCCACCGACTTAGACTGTGATGGCCGATCCTCATTGTCAGCTTGCCATGGCTTAGAGTGACAGGAAACAAGACTCTGGGCATGTGTTTGAGGGAGTTTCTAGATTAAGTTAACTGACGTGGCAAAGACACACATTATGCCATCATGCCCCTGGCTGGGGTCCAGCCTGAAGGGGAAGGAGACACCAAGCTGAGCACCAGCGTTCATGTCTCTCTGTGCCCAGCTGCCTCACTCCTGCCGCCATGCGTACCCTCCATGGTACCTCAAACCATGGTACCTCATGTGCGTACCCTCAAACTGTGATCCAGAGTCAACCCTTCCTGCTTCTGTCAGACATTTTACCAGCACAGTGAGAAGTGTGACTAATACAATGGTTTCCGTCATGAGTATGACAGAATTTGATCCGTCCAAACGTCAATGTATAAAGTGTGTATTTTTACACAAATGAATTTTGCTCAGCTTGATCTTTCGAGAATCATCAGTGCGGTTTCATTTGCAAGGATTTTATTCTTTCTTTATTCCCGAACATTCTATTGCTCAGATTCATCACAGTTTCCTATTGACTGAACTTTAAGAAGAAATAGGCTTGTTTCCAGTTGGGGCCTATTGCAAATAAAACTGTTAGGAACATACTTGTAAGAGGTCGTGTGTGTGTGTGTGTGTGTGTGTGTGTGTGTGTGTGTGTGTGTGTGTGTACATAGATCTTCATTTCTCAAATACCGAGCAGTAGAATGGCTGGCTCGTGTGACAGGTGTACTTTTGCTTTTATAAGAAGCTGTCAAAATATTTCCCAAAAATAGTCCTGCCGTTTCTTCTGTGCCTGTGTGGTACATGTTATGTTGTGTATCGTTGCATAGGCGAGTTTAACTTGCTCTGTACATTTGTCAACACTTGGCCTTGCTGGGCTTGTCAGTTCTAGCCACACTGGGGACAGTCTACTATGATTTGAATCTGCGTGCTCCCATGACTAATGGATGTGAGCATGTGGTTTTCATGTGTTTATTAAGTTCTCATACATTTTCTTTACTGCAGGCTTTGTTCAAATTTTTAGTTCTTCTTTCTTTCTTTCTTTTTTTGCTGTTCTATGTGTGGTATATGTGCGAGTACTGAGTGTGTTTGGTGTGTGTGCATGTGAGAGAGAGAGAGAGAGAGAGAGAGAGAGAGAGAGAGAGAGAGAGAGAGAGAGAGATCAGAGGTCAACTCATGCGAGTCACTTCTTTCCTTCTACCATCTGGGTCCCAGGGATTGGCCTGAGGTCATCAGGCTTGGTGGCAAGCGCCTTTACCTGAGCCACCTCCACGGCCCTGCAATGGTTATTAACTTAAAGACCTTTACCTGGCTGTAGTGGTCTGAATGAGACTGGGCTCATGTGCTTCAACACTTGGCCCTAAGCTGGTGGCTAGTTGTGGAGCTTAGGAGGTATACCATTGCTGGAGAAAGCATGTCGCTGTGACTGGCTTTAAGAGCTTAAACCCTTGTCAGACTCCCAGGTTGCTCTCTCTGCTTTGTGCTTATGGGTTGCAGTTTGAGCTCTCACCCGGTTCCAGCCACCATGCTACTTGGCGCCATACTCCCTCTGCATAACAGACCCATGAGCCATATAAACTCTTCCTTCTAGAAGTTTCCTCGGTCATGGTGTTTTATTGAAGCAATAGAGAGCTAACTAACCCTGGGCCATGTCAGTCTTGTAGTTAGTTAGCAGTCTTTGTAGTGCTTCTCTGGGTTCCTCCAGGCCTGTCCCAGGCCTGTGCTGCCCGCCTGCCTGGTAGACAGGTATAGAGATTATGATCTCCTGGTCTAGGAGTTGGAAGATGGTAGCCAGCGGGTCACTCTCGTCTTTGCTTTTCATCTCTTCATTTTTCTTCATACATACGCGTGTGTGCTTGTACCCTAAGGCAAAATAGGGAGGCGAAGGTGGCTATCTATACCATACAAAGTACAACCTTATTGGGAGAAGCAGCCTGTTTGGCTCTGATTTTCCCAGTCAGTTTTATAACCCATGCTGTCAATATGTCTAAAATTAAATGACTTTCTTGGGAGAATCAAGGCCTTTTCTTAAAAACCAACTTACAGGATGAAAACCGCCTTTGTCTGCTACCTCTAGATTTGGGAGTTTGGAGTTCTCAAATGATCCCAGTAGAAGCTATACAAACAACAGTCAATGCAAAATGCATGTGGAGCAAGCCTGGTGTCCAAGTGAGCTGAAAAGAGAAGGGATTCTGAGTTTAGCACATAGATATGTTTCTTTCCAGATTGTACACAGCACTGCTATTTTCTAAGGGGGAAAAAGAAACTCGAGTAATTTCACTGATTTATGAAATTACCCTGAACTCTGTGCTCAGCTGTAAATGAACAGGATCGTGAATATTTTAAAGTAATTCATTCTACCTTCTATTTAAGGGGTAAGTTTCATGTAGCCCAGGTTAGCCTTAAACTTGCTATGTGGCTGAGGATGACCTTGAACACCCTCTGGCCTTTACCTCCTGTGAGCTGGGAATGCAGGCGTGTTTTACCATATGCTGATTCGGATAGGATCCAGGGCTTCATGCAAGTGCTCTCCTAGCTGAGCCATCCCCCAGCACTGCCTCCTTTCATTTCTGGCTGGATGTACGGAGGGGAGGGGATGCTATGGTTTCAGTACAGTCAGCATTCGCATGCATTCGATGCACCTGGACATCTCTGACTGACCGTATGTCCATGTCTCATACCAGTGGGATCTGACTCTCTGGGGTGGGCCCTTGAGGGTGATTTTTGTGTGAAAGGTCTTCTGGCCTCGTGTCATGCCCAAGTGCAGACCCCACAGGCAGTGAAAAGGAAGAGCATCAGAACCTCAAAGAAAGGCGGACTGGGGAGGTGACGCAGAGAAGCAGTTGGTCAAGTGCCCACCGTATAAGCATGAGGACCCGCATTCCACCCCCAGCACCCACATAACAGCCAGGTGTGGTGCATATGCTTGTCACCCCAGCCCTGGGAGCAGGAGCAGGGTCAGGCGTAACCCTAGAGCTTGCTGGCTAAAGAGATTTTGCCTAATTGGTAAGGCCAAGATACCATGTCTCAATCAGGTTGGACATATGTCTTATAGAAAATGTCTCATGCTATCCTCTGGCCTCTGGCCTCTGCCCAGGCAAGAAATGCATTCCTGCATGTGTTCACAGGTGCACCTTCACAGACAGACAGACAGATGGACAGACAGGCAGAAGACAGACATGCAGTACGCATATGCACACACACACACATTCAGAGACAGAGAGAGAGATAGACAGAGACAGAGACAGAGGGAGGGAAGAAAGGAGGGAAGAAGGGAGGGAGGGAGGACAGAGAAGCACAGCAGCACTGTGAAGATAAGGCCATCAACTGAACAAAGAATTTGTCTCAGCAAACTCTTTCCCTAGGACCCACTGCCCCTCAGGCCTGGAGACCCTGACAGCTTTCTTTCCTCACCTGTACCTGGCAGTGGTGACGCCAGTGGCCTGAGATGGAACTGGTCCACAGCCACTGAATAGATTTCTGGGAAGAGGAGGAGATGAGAACATAGATGATTCCAGAAGAGTCTGGATGTGTCCTGGAGCTCTGGTTTTAAAGCTATGGCGCCTGCCCAGTCAGGTGAGCTCATTCGGACACCTCTGACTGCTTCTCAGGGTTGGCACACAGCACATATCCCAGGGAGGTTAAGGGACGATCTGCCTCAGGAAGGACTTTCCCCATAATTGAGAGACAAGGCCAGGAAGGACCTGCCAAAGCCACCGAGCGTCTTGACAGGGGAGACAGCCTCGTCGTGACAAGCAGTCCCAGACACATGGGTCCCTTGGCCTGCCCCTCCCAGCCCAGCTTGGCTGCCCAAGAAACAGGAGGAGAGCGGATTTCACTCGGTGAGAACCGATAGAAACCACAGCAGCTCCTCTGTCAGCTCCACTAATCATCAGCCTCAATCTCTGGTGCGATATTTTATGAATTAATAAAAATGATCACGGGCAGTCCAGGGGGACCCAGGGAAGAATCGCATGCGGTAGAATTTTAATGAGCACCGTGGGGAATTTCAACCTTCCCTTGCTTTTTATTATTATTATTATTATTTTTAAAAATCTTCCCTTCTCCCTCACTGGCCCACCCCTTTTGCAAAAAGAAAAAAAAAAAAAAGAAAGAAAAATCATAGACGAGTCGGCTCTAAATGACTGTTACATGAATGACCAGTCTTTCCCTCCCAGTGTTGTTTGGCCCACCATGCGGCCCTCCTGCCCTACACACCCTCCTGGCAGGCACACCTGCTCTCTGCCCTAATTGAGCAGATCATCAGCCGATTTGTCATGCTTAGCCCAGACCCCCTAACTGCCACCCCTCCCCCAGACTGCCAGCCCTGGCCTGCCTGGAACACTCGGCAGATGTCGAGCCTGTGTGTGTGTGTGTGTGTGTGTGTATGTGTGTGTGTGTGTGTGTGTGTATGTGTGTGTGTGTGTGTGTGCGCGCGCGCACGCTTGCGCCTGTGTGTTATGACAGATCTTGTACTCATTATTGAATAATTCATTGTTGCGTTAATGTCTTCAGATAACATTTCTCACTTCCTCAGTCCTCTCTCTCATCTGGCTCGCTGGGGAAAACTTGATTATGCCTGCCGCCCTGACGACAGAGTACACAGATAAAAGATAATTGCTTGGCTTGACTCCGCCATTGATATGAAAATAAGATTTAAATTATTCACTCCAGTTTAAAGGTTAGTTGAAGGTTATTACAGGGGATGAAGGGGGGAAAATCAGTCTTCGTGCGTTGGGGGCTGAGATAAGACAGGTTTGAAAGGGCCTAATGCACTTCGTGGGCAGAAGCGCCGGCTTTCGAATACACCCAGAGCCCCTCTAGAGATTTCAATCTAGGAGAAGTCAATTATTTATAAGCAAATTATGGCCGGCTTCTCGTATACATAAAACACTCTGCGTCATAAATAAGGACAGGGTGGTGTCTGCTTCCTGTTCTGCACCCAGTTTTTCTTGATCTCAAAGCCTGGGCAGAGTTACAATGGAAATTTAATGAGGTGCCTCCATTAGGAAGGTCGACTGCTTGGTGGTGACTGCTTGGTCCTTTTAGTAAATGACGATTCTGTTAAAAATAAAAATGATAATTTGGTTTTAGACAGGTCTCTAGCTAGGGATGTGACACTCGTGAGGGGCACAGGAAGTAGACCCTTGAGGGCACTGCTGAGCTTGCTCCTGCCCTGGTCCATCCCACACAGTAGTGTTCCTGGAGGGTTTGAGGGCTCGGCATAGGAAATGATCTCAGGGCTGCTTCTTCCCATGGAGCAACCTCTCAGGCCTGAGGATCAATAATTGATAGCCTTCCATGTTTCTGGAAGTTGGGCGCTGTTTCCGAATGTATCCAGTCCCTTTCACTCCATGCATTAATCATGGAGAGCCATTTTAATCAGAATAAAGACCCTGGGAGCTAGTGTGGCAGCTTGAAGCAGCTCAGGAATGTACTGGGACCCCTCCCGGAGGAAAGCACTTCTAGGTTTCAATATGCCTAGAACTTCCCCTTGTTCCCTGTTCACGGATAAGTCCCCCTTATATCTGCAAACAGGGCATCTTCTATCCACACAGGAGGCACTGCAGCCCTCTGAAGTCGGTGCGGCTACACAGCAGAACTAGTTGGGGTAGGAGTGGGGACAAGAAGGTAAGGAAATCTGGGGGCTCCTTGTAACAGGGATGGGGTTGGGGCAGGGAAGCTGCCTCTCAGCGAGGGCTGTGGCCAGGGATGCTGCCCTCTGAGACCTCGCCATCACCTTGAGGCCTTCCAGAAGGCTGAAGACCCTCCTGGCTCTCAACGCTGTGGCTCTCTATGGATATCCTATTGGAAGGGGTTCCAGCATCAACCAGCTTGTGGGGGAAGGGCCACACACAGCTTGAGTTTTGCCTAACTAAACTGGCCCGGTGAAGACAGGATCTGAGCTGGCTGACCCTGGGCAGCAGAGGAGGTAAGGGCAGTGAAGGAGGGGAGGCCCAAGAGAAGTGGACCCCCAAAATGATAATGCTGGTGACAGTGTCCTAGACAGGACCTGACCAGGTAAACATGGTTGTTATTGGGTAAATAGAAACCTAAACTCAGCATTCCTCGGGGATCTCTTAAGGTGGGCTTCTGCTTACCAGGAAAAGCACTACTTCCCTATGAGCCCCAATGGTCAACTGCATCACAAGGGCATCTAGTTCCTGGTTAATCTGAACAACCTGAATCAGCTAAGACCACCCACCTTGCTGACTACCATGGAAAATCCGCATGGCCTTCTCTCCAAGCTGCAGTTCTCTATTCTTGGGTGGCAGACTAATAGTTTGTTCCCCCAGAGAACTTTTTTTTCCTAACCAAAGAATGGTCCAGTTCATTGATCTTGGTGTGCCCTCTCTTTAAGTGGGCATTTCTGGCAAGCATAGATCTGTTGGGCTCTGGGATCAGGTGTAAGATATTATTCGTTTGCCCTTTTTGCCTAAACCTGGAGCCAACAGTACTACTGAAGCTCCGCAGACAAAACTAAGCCAAAGCAGGCGAGAGCAAGGACAAGAAAATTACATGAACACCCAAAAGTAGGTTAAATGACTTGTCCAAAGGCCAATGGAAATGACCCAACCCCCAGCCGTGCTTCCGCCGTAGCTAACGATGTTTTAGGATTGGTTTTGCATGGACTATTTGAGCTCCAGAAAGCAGCAAGTGTTGCTTGCTGTCTCTGGTCAGGCCTTGTGAACATATTGGGAGGACATAGCCAGACTCTTCGCCTGGAGAATTTAGACAGGGACCCCTGGGCTCTTTTTATTTCTAAAGTCTATGAATACAAAGTTACTAGAATGCTCCTCAAGGAAGACTTGGAAGGGTAGAGACCCTGCCTTGAGTCAGCAGAAGAAAAGAAACCTTAGCTATTTAGTTACACAGAACCAGCACTGCAAGGTTACAGTGTTTCAAGTCTCCATCGTGGTGCAGGAAACAATGAAATAAGAAGTGGCCCTCATCACAGCAGGGATGGGCATGTAGCAGGGTTAATGTAGGAGGAAGAAGGCTGAGGAAGGCTGAGGAAGGGCCTGCAGGAACCTGAGAGGGGGAGGGGTTTCTGAAAGGGGTAAGGGAAGCTGGGGTGTTGGTGGAGGGGACACAGGGATTGTTCAAAGCAGACAGGAGGGGACAGAGCAAGCAGTTTGAGTAGGGTTGATGACTGCCACAGCTGAGGCCATGTGTTGGAGGTTAGCTCAGAGGTCAGGCTGCCAGGCTGGGGTTTTATGGAGTACTTTGATGCTTAGTAAAGCGCCCCCCCCCCCCCCCCCCCCGGTGATTAGGAAACAGAAGAATGAGGTGTGGAAAGCAGGGTCTAAGGAAAAGAATAAAGAGGCAGTGGGCAGGAAATGTAAGACAGGGGCCAGGGATGGCCATAGATCAAGGCCTTCCTCCCCCTCCTCTTCCTCTTCTTCCTCCTCTTTTGTTCTAATTCTCTTCCTCCTCTTTCTCATCTTCCTCCTCTTTTCTTCTTATCCTCCTCTTCTTCCTTCTCATCTTCCTCCTCTTTTCTTCTCCTTCTCTTCCTCCTCCTCCTGTGTGTGTTAAGCATTTGCATATACATGTACTGGAGAGTACAGGACAGCCTAGATATTACACGAAAGCATTGACTTGTTCTTTGAGCCAGGATCTCCCATTAGCTCAGAATAGGAGTAGAGCCCCAGGGACTCGCCTGCCTCTGCCTCTCCAGCTCTGCAATTACAAATCCACACCACCACACCAGACTTTTCAAAAACTTGGATTCTAGGGATTGAACTGAGGTCTTCATGCTTGCACAGTGAGCACATTTCCAACTAAGTCCTCTCTCCAGCCTTTATCCCAGACTTCTTTTTGTCTTTTCATTTTTCTTTGCTTAAAAAAATTTCAGATTAAGTGTTTTCAAAACCAAGATACTCTCATTGGCTGGGGAAATGTAAGGAAGAACGTACCCAAATGAACACAAATAGAGAAGATGGTGAGTTACCATCGCAGAGATAAACTATTCTGACAAAGCAACTTAAGAACGGGTTTATTTTAGCTCATAGGTCAAGAATGGAGTCAAGCTTGCAGAAGCCTGAAGCAGCTGGTCACACATTTCCAAACAGGAAGCAGAGAGAGATGAATACGTACCTATTGCACAGCCCAGAATCCTAGCCAGGGGTTGGCGCTACCCACGGTGGGTGATCTTCCCACTTAACACAGTCAAGAAAATCCCCCATAGACATGCTCAGAGGTCTGGCTCTCAGGGGATTCTAGATTTTGTCAAGTTGACAGCACAAAGGATCTCACTCTGAAACATGTGGGGACATTTCACAGGGAATGAGTAACCAAGGACCAGAAGAGAACTTGTCCAGAGGAGACCTCTACACAAGAGACATGCCTAGAGAACCTGTTCACAGGCAGCGGGCCTGCTGCAGGACCCTGGAGCTCTGATTGTGGGTTCAGTGTTTTATCCTTGAGGATGCACTAACTCTTAATAGTCAAGAAAGAGAAATGGGCAGATATAGTGACTAGTGACTTAGCACTAGGCTCATTTTCTCAGAAAGGTGGGAAGGTTAAACCTGGTCGCACAGACAGGTCTGCAGGTCATCTGAGTCATACTTAAGGTCACCTGAATGCACCATGCCAAATAGTATTTGATTTTTTTCCAATATCCAGGTCCTGGGCACCCCTCGAGAGTTCTGGGATGGAGGCCACTCCGCAAACACAAATGACTGATTGCCTGTGCAGGACGCTAGGCTAATGAGCCTGAGGTCGCTGCAGGGATGGATATCCATCCAAACGGCGCATATTAAAACCCTCCTAATCATTTTTGCTAGCTGGCTCCCTAATGTGATCCGGTGATGTGCCTGGGTTTAAATTCTCATTACCCATTTCCACCCACAGGTAACAGGTCTCGCTCATTCACTGTGGGCAATTTCCTGCCCCATTACCTGTGAAAATCAGAGAGCAGCCGGGCCGTTAGGAGAGCAAAAGAGCCCATTTCCTCCTCTTAAAAAACACAGTAAAGCAGGTGCCCTGGGTCTTTGTAAATCCGTGTGCCAGCCTACCTAGGCCCCATGTTCTACTGTGCCCATCAGAGGTGGGCAAGCACTTTAACTCATTCTTTCTTGCCACAGATCCTGGGGATCACACCCCACCCCCCACCCTTGGCTTAAGCACAACCCTTTGCATGGAGTCTGCTTTTCAGGTCGGTTTCTCACCTCCCAGGTCTCTGCAAGCAGTGACAACAGAGCCGATCTGCCTCCTGCAGAAAGCTAGGGGGCACTGGTTTCTGACCACACCTTGCTTATCATGGCCATCTACCCACGGTTTCCTTTCTTCTAAAACAGTGGTTCTCAACCCTCTTAATGCTATGACCCTTTAATACACTTCCTCATGTTGTAGTGACCCCCAACCATGTTGCTTCTTCATAACTGTAATTTTGCTGCGGTTATGAACAATAATGTAAATTTCTAATATGCAGGATATCTAATTTATGGGACCCCCAAAGCGGTTGTGACCCACAGGTTGAGAACCTCCGCTCCAAAAGCAGGATTTAAAGGACAGAGCTTGCATCTGCTAAGGTCACCTATCACTGTATAACAATTTATCCCCCAAAGCATCGCAGTTTAAAGCAACGGTTAAAGACTGGAGATGTACGCCAGTGTCAGAGCGTTGGCCTACCATGCACATAGCCCTGGGTTCAACTCCCACTGGCACAAAATGACACAAAAGGAATAGTAAGCCAGAACCCATCACCCACAGGCTTCCCGCCATTGTGATTACTGGAGGTGGCTGTGTGCCTGGCTGCATCTGGGCACCACACCATCTACCTGTGTGGCACATCCAGCATTTTCCTCAATGACCTGTGTTGGAACTGGTCTTCAAAGCAAGACTGAGAGTCACTCAGCATGGTGTCCATCAAAAGTAACTGGGCCATTCCAAGTGTTTGGGGTCCAGGTGTCCTGTGGGCTTCAATTCCCTGAGGCTTGACTGAGCCTCAGGATTTACCTGAGATGGGATTTACACAGCTGGCAAGTTAGTGCTGGCTTTGGCAGAAGGACTCAGTTCATAGATCATACTCTCCAGGCAGCTTGAGTATCCTCACAACATGGTGGCTGGTTTCTCCCACAACCACTGATCCAGAGACTCGGGATTAAAGCGGTCATGTCTCATGTGAATGACCCTTGGAAGTCACTCGGACCTTCTTTCACTTACAAAAGCTCCGTGGGTGAAGACTGTAGATAGGGGATCATCAGTTCTAGTAGGTGCAGGGCCCATCCTGGAGGCTGGCTACCTGAAAACTCTGTATCCTTCCTACCATCAGGGGCGCATCACCTTCAGTAGGTCTGCAGGAAAGGAGAGAGAGTCGCTGAGTAACCTCCCTTGCTTATTTAATTCCAATGTCCTAGAATAGGTTTTATCTTCCTGCTGAAGAGGCAGGCTCAGCAAGTGGCTGGTTCAAGACCTACAAGTGAGCAAGGTTGCTGATCAGGGTTCAGACTCAAGAGACTGAGTATGTAGTTCAATAATAGAATGCTTGCCTAGTGTACACAAGGCCCTATGTTCAAAACCTCAGTACTGTAAGATGATGATGGTGATGATGATGATGATGATGATGATGATGATGGTGGTGGTGGTGGTGGTGGTGGTGGTGGTGGTGGTGGTGGTGGTGGTGATGGTGGTGATGACGACGACGATGATAAAATGCTTTAACAAAAGATTTGTTTCTCTTCTTAAAGTTCTTTTTAAACATGCATTAATTAGAGCTGGAGAGATGGTTCAGTGGTTAAGAGCACTGGCTGCTCTTCCAGAGGCCCTGAGTTCTATTCTCAGCAACCACACGGGGGCTCACAACCATCTGTAATGGGGTCTGGCGCCCTCTTCTGGTGTGTCTGAAAACAGCTACAGAGTACTCATTTTATATATAAAATAAATAAATAGAAATAAAAAAAACACATTTATTTCTAAGCTACGTGTGTGTGTGTGTGTGTGTGTGTGTGTGTGTGTGTGTGTCTGTATGGGATGTGTGCTCATAAGTGTAGTGCCCTCAAGGTGAGAAGAGGGAGTTAGGCATTCTAGAACTAGAGTCCCAGGTGGTTGTGAGCTGTCCAATGTGAGTGCTAGGAACTGAATTTGGTTTTTTCTGGAGCCATTTTTAACCATTGAACCATCTCTCCAGCCCCTTTAAGTTCTAGAAGCTCATGCTGGCTGTGCTCTGCTGCAACCCTGGTTAAGAATTGATTCTTCTTTTGGAAGAATTCTGTGTCACAGTTAGGCTGGCTGACAATATGCCTGTCTTAGAGTTGAGGCAATTAAGGTGGAAATTTAGTGGCTCATAAAACCACAGGGCAACGTAGGACCTAGAACTCAGCCCTTCTGTCTTCCACACTGAAGCCCAGACACACTTCCAAGGCCCCTCACAAGGCGAGTGGTGTGCTGTCAATGGGGTCTCTCATTTGGCTGAAAGCCTAAGATGATCATGGGTGGGTGGGTGCATGCAGGTCAGCCACGAGTGTGTAGGCAAAGCCCACACACCAGGGACCAGCTTCAGAGAAATGCTCCCATTCGTTGGGGAGGAACAAAGGCTATTTGATCCCTTGGTGGGTGAGTAGGGGCTATGGAAGTGAGCGTACATCATTGGCCAGGGCCAGGGTGCTACGGAAGCCTCATTTGCATGAGAAGGAATTCCAGGTGCTGCTGGACATGACCTTATAAGGAGAAAGGAAGTTTAACCTGGCTACCAGCTACATGGCTTCCTCTGGTAGGGCAGAGATGAGAAACACCAGACTAGATGCGTGAGGACATACAGGCCCAGGGCACAGAGTGGAGTGATCCTACTCCTGCCAATCTCTGGATGAGATTTCTGGGGTTTAGACATGCCTCAACCCCACTTTTACCCCGGGGTGACTCCTCCCAGCCCTACAGCTCCCTGGGCCCACATTCTTCAAGTGGCTTGAGGAAGGATTGCAGAGGGGTTGCACTCCCAACTCTGGAGACAATGGCTTGGACTCCCTTGGAAGTGACCGTCCCTCTCAGGAGTGAAGTATCACAAGGTGGGGACAGTTAGTTATATCAGTCACTGGGCAGAAGTTCTCAGCAGGGTTCAGCTCCAAGTCTCTAGTTCTCTCTAATTAGACGGGAGCCCTGGGTAGAAATCACTTTCTTCCCAAGACATGAGAAAGTTAGAGAGATGGAGCCGGGCACAGAGAATGGGGAGAGCTAGGAGGCTCTAGGTTAACCTGGCTAGTTGGTAGTGGAACTAAGGTCGGGACTTGGGCTGTGGGCCTGAGCCACCACAGTCACAGCTAACTTGACCTTTGTCACCTTTGACCATTTATGCTGGTCATGCCCAGGTTCTCTTTCACTGGTGTAAAGTCCCGTGAGACCCTGTGAGCACATACCTACATGCAGGTGTATGCATGGATCTTAGTTCCTCTGAAGAAGCCACCTCTTAGTGTTGTGTCAAGTTCCTGCTGTATACGACCCCTCAGCCCAGGCTTCTGGGGCATGTTCTTACCTCCATTTGCCAGATGAAGCAGCTATGGCCCAGGGTAAATAAGGGGTTTTCTTTTCTAGTGGGCAGACCACGGCCGGAGCCAAGCATAGGTCAGCTCCAGAGCCAAAACTAGGCCTTTTCCATGCTCAGGAGGCTCACAGTATGGCTCGACCTTTCTACATTAGGTTGATGGACACTCAATTTTTATTACTGGATCCCTTAGTCCAGAAGCATCACAGAGCCTTTAGATATGACCAAAAAAAAGGCCAGTCACTCTTGGAGGGTTCCAGAGTAATAGGAGCCTAGGCACACATATGTGTGCAGGCATGCATTCCTAAGGACCTAAGTGTACCTGGCATTTATGTCCCTGTGTCTACACACACACACACACACACACACACACACACACACACACACAAACACATATACACACAAACACATACACACACATATACAGAAACACACACACATAAAAACACATACACACAAACACATACACACATACACATATACACAAACACACACAAACACACACACATACACACAAACACACACACAAACACATACACACAAACACACAATACACACACACATAAAAACACATATATATACAAACACATACACACACATATACACAAACACACACACACACATAAAAACACACACAAACACACACACATACACACACAAACACACACACATACACACACAAAAGCACACACACAAACACACACACATACACACATATACACACACAAACACACACACATACACACATATACACACACAAACACACACACATACACACACATACAAACGCACACACAATACACACACACAAACACACACACATACACACACAAAAGCACACACACATACACACACACATACACACATATACACACACAAACACACACATATACACACAAACACACACACAAACACACACACATACACACACAAAAACATACACACACAAACACATACACACATACACACACAAAAACACATACACACACAAAAACACATACACACACAAACACACACACATACACACACAAACACATACATACACACACACAAATACGCACACAAACACACACACATACACACACAAACACATACATACACACACACAAAAACACACACATACACACACAAAAACACATGCACACACAATACACACACAAACACACACACATACACATACACAAAAGCATACACACACAAATACATACACACACACACACACACATACAAACGCACGCACGCACACATGTCTGCCTGCTGGCTCTCTCCAACTGTGCATGAACATGTGCTCAGAGATGCAAGTTCCTGTCCTGTTCATGCCCACATGTACCACAGCACCCCGACATGTGTTCTCTCTCTCTCTCACACACACTCCTGTTGAGTACAAATGCGATCAGTCTTGCACAAGTCTCTAGTTGCTCCCTGTGATGGCCTACTCCACAGCTACCAGGGTCCGGGAAAACGAAGCAACTCCCACACCTCTCCTTTTCTTTCCT
Source organism: Rattus norvegicus (assembly GCF_021556685.1). Classification (NCBI taxonomy): domain Eukaryota; kingdom Metazoa; phylum Chordata; class Mammalia; order Rodentia; family Muridae; genus Rattus; species Rattus norvegicus. Next base: position 69,312,111 of record NC_141541.1, read on the forward strand.
GAGTGTGAATTCCAACAATTCACAGGAGAACACTTCCAACTCTTCTGCCTGGCTCCATACATTTTCCTCTTACCTTTAGGCTTCTATTGGCTTTGGAGGCCACCATGGAGAACATCGAACAGGAAAGGAGAGAAAGTCTGTGGAGGTGGGCCTTGGTATTTGAGGTCTTTAGCAGGCTGGGTCTCACACACTGGCTCTGCTGCTTGCTCTGCCCTGCAGCCTTCTGGTGGAGATGGACTGTTGGTATTAATTCTGGCAAGATGGTATGTGGTTAAGAGCTTCTCAGAGCCGAGACAGGGTCTTACTATGTCGCCCCTGACTGGGCCTGGAACTTCATGTGTAGACCAGACTGGCATCAAACTCACAAAGATCCACCCGCCTCTGCCTCTTGAGTGCTGAGATTAAAAGCATGCACCACCACGCCCGGCCCCCAACTGGCATATTAAGCAATCATTTCTAGAGCAGATGACATAACTCCCCCGGCATCGGTTTGTCCTAATGGGCTTGGTATTACTCATGTGCTAATTGATTGGGCATGCAGGGAAGAAAAACTAAATTCACTTGCGAGGCGGTTTTATGGCAGAACTCATCACAGGGGTAATTTGCTGAAAATGTTCGGTCCGCTCTGGTTATGTAAGATTGCCCCTGCTTCTGGGTTTTATCTCGAGCTGGCTGAACATGTTTGCTGGAGGGAGATTCCCCTAGGACCTCAGAGGCCCTGCCTCCTCCTGCCTGCCTCCTGCCTCCCCTGCCAGGCAGTTGCCCTTGGGAGTGCTGGCAATTAGTGCCTTGTGCACAACTTTCTGCCTCAGGGGCGGCTTTCAAAATATCTCAGCTTCTCCTGTGGAAAAAACGCCTCTGTCTAAGGGCAAAACAGTTATTTTCGGATCAGCCATCTAGTGTTACAAAGCTCTTGCTCAGAGAGGAAAAGGAGAAAGGCAGAGGGGGTGTGCCTCCGTGTGTGTCTGTGTGTGTGTCTGTGTGTGTGTGTGTGTGTGCACCCCCGTGCATGTGTGCATGCATGTATGAGAGCCTGTGTGTGTGTTTTTAAGGGGCATAATATTTTGCTTGGAAGAGGGAGGAGTAAGAAGGCTTAAAAGAAGCTGGAGAGCCTCCTTCCTTCCCACTCTTACCTCTTCTCTTCTTCCACCCTATCTTTCTCTTTCTTCATTCTCTCCATCCCTCTTCTTTTTCTTTTCCCTCCTCCCCTCCTCCTCTCCCCTCCCTCCTCTCCTTCCTCCTTTTCCTCCTTTCTCCTCCCCTCCTTCCTCCTTTCCCTCCTCTCTCCTCCCCTCCTTTCTCCCCTTCCTCTTCCCCTCCCTCCTTCCCTCCCTCTTCTCCTCTCTCCTCTCCTTCCTTCTCTCTCTCCTTCCTACCTCTGTCTTTCTCTTCTTTCTTTCCTTCCTGACTCCCTCCCTTCTTTCTTGTCTCTCTTTCTCTCTTCTCCCCATCACCTGCACCCTGCACCCATTGCTCTAAGCTCCCTTGTCTTACTAGTGACTCTAGAAGCCTCGCTTGGCCTTCGTTCTCTAGACTACCAGTGCCACCCTGTGCTCTGTTGCTATCCTGACAACAGAGTCCCTCCAGTCATCAAGAGCCCCTAGGCCCCCAGGTCTCTTTTCAGATGTGTATAACTGGGTGTGCTCCCTGGGCCACTACTGCTGCTGCTGGCTTAGCCTAGTTCTGAATTTAATCATCTTGCAGGACCTGAGGACAAAGACAGGACTGCTGAAGACTTCGGCCCTGGGCAGCTTCTTCAGCCCTGGGGTACGCTGTGAGGATGCGTGTTGGGTTGACTGGACCTGCTGCGTTTTCTGTGGCTGGATTGGGAGGTGGAAATCAAGCATTTATAACCTTGGGAGTGAGGGCGACTATAAGATGAGGTGGGACCCGCAGCCCAGATAATGGGTGGTAGTCTCCACCCCACCCGGCAAGGCACAGCTTGCTTCTGCTGTTGGGCACTGATCTGCAGGCTCTGCTGGGAGCAAGAGGAGATGATGGAGGAGAAGGTGTACCCCAGGGACCAAGAAGGGAATGTGGGAGCAGGAGCAGAGAATGTCCTATGGTACCCAGATGTCCCCAACCCTGCGTATCCTGTGCTAGTGAATAGGACCTGAAGGTTTACATGGGAGCCAAGATGGAGAGAAAACAGGAGGTGGGCTTCACCTGGCAGCAGTCCCCAGGGGAACTCTGGGAAGCCTCTGTTCCCCCAGGAAAACCCTTTGCTGTCCCATGCTTGCCTGAAGTCCTCCCTCTACGAACAAACCACCTGGGCCTAGAAATACAAACTTCCCTAGGAACCAACTGTGCCTTAGCTATCACTGGTGACACATTTAGGGGATTTATTTGCTAGGCAGCAATGGAAGGCAGATGTTCCCAGGGAGAGAAGGTTAGGGAAGTAAAGATGGGGCAAAATCCTGAGCCTGGAGGCTAGACAGAACATTCTAGCACCTTAGCTGTGCTCTGTCCCCTTTGGGAGAAATGGAATTATAAAAACAGCCGCTACTCAACAGGGCTGTTGGGACTGTCAAAGAGCTGAGGCTCCTGGAGGCTCAGCCCTGAGTCCCCAGACTGCTGGTAGGAAGTACTGAAGAAATGGAAGTTTGTAAAAGTTGAGGATCAGGGATATGGGAGTCCTGTCTAGTGACACAAGCAACCACTGGGCTGACTCAAATGGTAGTCTATCTTCAAACCAAGCACACCCAGTCTGATAAGGGGACAAGTGTGACCCTGGCAAGTCAGTTCAGCTCCTTCAGAGAGAGCAGCTGGGGAGACCAGGGAGCAGAGAGCTGAGCAGGAAGGAAAGAAGGAAGTGAAGCTGATGTCATCATGATTGGGGATGGGGAGAGAGGACTGGAGCAGAGACAACTGGTCAACCTTCAAGGCTCCAGTAGGCACATGCAACTAGTAACCCATTAGCTGTATGCACCCTGGGAAATCTCTAAAGGTGGCTCAACATGAAATTATAATGGTACTTAACCCATCATGTTTACAATTTGCTTTTGTAATTCGATAACATGGTTCTGAAACAAGGACTTTGTGCTTGGAGCTCAAAGATTGGATACCCCTGCCAGGGTTTGTCAGTGGATCTAGGCAGAAGATGTGGAAGAGAGCTGCATGAGTGGGCTCAGCTAGTAGGCAGTGTGGGGCCACACAGCATTCTTTCTATATGTTTAAGAAGTAGTAATTTTGTGTGTTTGGAAGCAGGGTCTCATGCAGCCTGGGCTGACTTTAAATTCTGACTCTCTTCCACCTCCAGGGTGCTGGGACTGCAAGCGTGTGCCAGCTTGCTTTCTAATGGAAATTCTCTCTGCCAAGCCATGAGTCCTGTGAACAAGGGGATTTTCTTCTTTCCATAGCTGTAGACCTGAATTAACATTTTGTGAAGAGCATGTCACTATAGCATGTGTCAGTCCCACAGGGCAGTCCTAGTGGCTCTGTGGCTGCTGGATTGGGGTGAGGAGAGTTCTGCCCAAGATCCTATCTTACTTATAGGAGCCTGGTCTCTGGCTGGGAGGTGAGGCCTGGCACTCATCCAGGTGATGGACAGGCAGGTGCTCCCATGTCTTCGGGCTGGATTCCCCTCCTCCCCCTCCAGTTGTGGATGGAGAGGACACTGATGTCACACAATTTCCCTATCTTGGGCCACTTGCCTGCCCACCTCTCTTAAGGCCAAACTCCTCCCCTTTCTAACCTGCCTTGGGAAGTTAGGAGTAGACTGGAATGATTTCCAAAAGGCCCCTGTCTGGGGCTTCCCTTAAGGCCTTTACCTGCCTAGGACTCTACTCCTCCCTCACTGTCAGTTGATGGAGCACCCTTTACACAGCAGGGCTGTGTTCTGGAGTCAGAGGCCTCAAGCAGGGCTTCAGGCTACCTGATTTAGAGCTCTAACAGAGCACTGTGTAAATTGTTTATTTAATCTCTCTGTTTGCATGCTTCCCTGGTGCCCCCTCAGCACCTCTCTGCTTCAGGAAGCATTTCTGGGGCTGCAGGTCAGCTCTGCTGCATTCACTGGGCTATTCCCACTGTGGACATTTGAGAAGTATTAAGAACCAGGATTGGAATCTCTACTGGAGCCTCGAGCATCATGACCATGGAATCTGGCCAGGTAGCTGTGTGTGTGTGTGTGTGTGTGTGTGTGTGTGTGTGTGTGTGTGTGTGTGTGTGTGTGCACGCACATGCACGAACATACTCACATGAGTGTAGGTGTGGGTATGGAGGCTATAGGCTATCAGGTCTCTTCCTCAATTGCTTTACATTTTTACTTTTTATTTTTTTAAAGACACGGTCTCTCAGTGGACCCAGAGTACACTAACTAGATAGGCTTGTCTGGTCAAGGAAATCCTGGGATTCAGTGGTCTCCATTCCATAGCACTTGGGTTATAAATGGACTCTGCCATGCCTAGACTTTATGTGGGGGCTGGGGATTTGAACTCTGCATGGCAGAAACTTTACCAAGTCCTCTCCCAGATACCTTCCACAGCTTGAGATATGGAAGCATCAACCTCCTCCAGATTCCAATGGCTATGTCCACCCTGCTTGGGACCCTCTATGCCTGTTAGCTCTTCCCCTGCTCCCTCCCACCCTGCCCCTTTCTGCCACTGAAACTGTCCTGGCATTTGGTCCATCTTCTGAGGGCATCTGTTTGTGGTGGGAAAGGACTTTGTAAAGAGCCATCTCCAGGGCTCTGTGGAGAGCATTATGACCTTGCTGGGGAGGAGCAGGCAATCTCCGTGGTCACCCCCAAGTAGCCCTGGCCCTCTGATCTAGATATCTCTGACCTGGAGCACCATCTTTTATGGGCCCAATGGACAGGTGACTTCTAGAGTCTCCCACCCAAAGGACAGTCGAGAGCTCTGCTTAGGGGTTCAGGATTGAGTCGCAGCCCTCATTTATCCTTGAGTAACTGTGTGGAACTGGGGAGGTCTCCTTCCCTCTCCAGGAGGTCTCCAGGAGTTACCTGCCTGGGGAAGGCAGCCCTAGGCCCCACTGGGCAGCTTCTCATTCACAGAATCATGTCCAAAAGGTCAGATTCAGGGTATGGATTCATCCCTTCTGCCCTGATAGATAGATCATGATGCCAAGTTTTCATTGATTAACCAAATGCCCAAATGATGCTTTTCTAAATGGGACGATGCTGAGACTGTGGTTGCCTGTGGGCAAGGGACAGGCTGATGTCCCGAGCATGCAGATAGAGCCTTGAGGAGAGCCCTGTGGGTTCTGAAGTGAGCTCAGCAGGGTGGAGAGCATCCAAAGTAGACATGAAGCCTATAGCAAGCCAGGACTTGATGGCTCTGGGGGTGGCATCCAGTAGGGTCTTGGAACCCTGCCCAAGGAGTGGGTATGACTGCCCAAGCTCATTCCATCCCAGCCCCCTGAGAACCTTCCAGGGTGCTTTTTCTCACTCTTGCTGCCAACCTGAGCCACTGGGCTATGCTCCACCATGTCTCAGTAGGCTGGGACACTGTCTTTTCCTGCCAGCTGTGAGAACTCTAGCAGGTTTTCTTATGGAAGAAGGAAGGAAGTACCACTCTATGTTCCAGTGTGGCTTGACTGTCTGCCTGGGAGATCCCTGGGCCAGGTGGTCTCTGCCACATCTGTCTCTAACTGTCTCTAACGACTGCTTTACTCTCCAACAGTGGAAGTTAGATGGCTTCTCTGCAGTTGCTGGGACCCTGTAGTTTTACCAGGCATCTCAGAGGCTCCGGCATGCAACAGGCTTGCAGAGCTGGGACAGGTCGGTCTCTGTCTTACAAGCTGCTGTGGCCTACCAGGTAGTCTGGGTGGCTGCTGAGGCTGTCACAGAGGGTAATGACTGGCCAGGCAAGGATCCCCTTGCCACCACAGCAGGCCTTCTGCTGGGTAACAGGAAGGAGCACACTCTCCTGGGGCTAAAGGACAGACAGCTCAGTGCTTCTACAGTCAGGCTTGCTCTAGGAGGGCTTCTTCCCAGACATGGCTTGTTTAAGGATAATAAAGAAAACAAAACTAGAAAGCTGGATCTGGAGTTGGGGAGATGGTTCTGTGGGTACAAATACCCAAATGTAAAGACCTGAGTTTGGGTCCCTAGAACCAATGTGGAGCTGGACTCAGTGGCGCAGGAGAGTCTGTAATCCTGGCTCCTATGGTGAGATGGGAGCAGTGACAGGAGAATTCCCAGCGCCACTGTGGGCCAGGGAGCCTGGGGTATGCAAGACACAGACCCTGTCTTATACAAGGTGGAAAGTGAGGGCTAACTTACCTGCTGACCTCAACATGCATACTGTGGGTGCCAGCGTGCCCATGTGCATGCACGCGCGCACACACACACACACACAGACACACACACATGCACACCTTGACTTTGACCTTTAATCTCCACACCCATGCTGTGGGTGTGAGCAACTGAAATCACCTGAATATGCACCCAAATGTAACACACACACACACACACACACACACACACACACACACACACACACACCTTGACTTTGACCTTTGATCTCCACACCCATGCTGTGGGTGTGAGCAACTGAAATCAAACTGAATATGCACCCAAATGTAACACACACACACATACACACACACACACACACACACACACACACACACACACACACACAAAGAGAGATGGGTCTGACAGTGCCTACTTGCACCCCAGCATCTGAGAAGTCAGTCAGCTTGGGCCACATATTGATATCCTCTCTCAAAAATAAAAAAGAGGGGAGAGGAGAGGAAAGGAAAGCACACCTCCTCAGAGAATTCTTCTTTTTTTTTTCTTCCAGATAATGTGTTTATTTTGAAGTAGTGGGAAGTAAGATGTGCTCACCCTCCTAGGTGACTTCAGTCACCTTTTCTCCCTCTTCTTCCTGTGGTGAAAAGAAGACTCTTATGGTACTCACAGCCTCGGTGGCATTCCAAAGAAACATGCTGTATTCTATGCATGTTGATGGTTAGACAGGGGCCACACAAGACCACATGCTGGGTAAATCATCATGTTCCTTAGACACCTGTGTTTCCTCTATGTCCCAGCATTCCCAGCTGCCTGCTCTGTCAATGGAAGCCTGGTAGTACCTGTGTGGTTGTGTGTGTGCATGTGTGTGCATGTGTGGTGTGTGTATTCAGGGCCAGAAGTTGATGGTAGACATTTTCCTCAATAGCTTTCCATTGTGTGTGTGTGCGCATGTGCATGTGTGTGTGTGTGTGTGTGTGCGCGTGCGCGTGCATGTGTTGTGTATATATTCAGGGCCAGTGGCTGATGGTAGGTATGTCCCTCAATAGCTTTCCATCCTGTGTGTGTGTATGTATATACCTATACCTATATATGTACATATACATCACACACACACACACACACACACACACACACACACACACACTCGCTTGTTTATTTCAAATAACACTCTTGCCAGGCTAGCTGGGCCCTGAGCTCCCTGAGAATGCTGGGATTATTGGCTTATATAGGACACAATACATCTAGCTACTTCTATATAGGTTCTGGGGATTTGAAGTCAGATCCTCACAGTTGTACAGCAAGTGCTTTAAGCAGCAAGCCCCTCTCCCAACCCTGAAACGTTTTTAAATGAACTTTGTAATGGTCACAGGATCCCTCAAGTATTCCTTGAATTATACCCTTTTGAAAGGTTGGTTGTACCATGTATAAATCATGTTTAATTGATATAAACAAAATGGCCAGCAGAGTGTGGCAGCACACCTGCAGTCCTAGATACTCAGGAGCAGGTGTAGGAGTTCCAGGCCAGCCTGTGCTGTAAAGTACAACTATATGCATTTAAAAATACTTTTTTGAAACAGGGTCTCTCAACATAGCCTGATGTCCTGAAACTCACAATGTAGACCAGGCTGGCCTAGAACTCACAGAAATGGGCCTGCCTCTGTCTTCCAAGTACTAGGATCAAATGTATGAGCCATATCTTAAAAGCAAGATACAAACAAACAAAAGATACCCAGGATTATGGCCACTACTGACAAGACCTCTGATACCTGGCTTGTTCCTTTTGACAAAGGCGACCCTTGAACCTGCCCTTACATCTGTCTTTGCACCTGCCTTTGCACCTGTCCTTGTCCCTGCCCTTATGCCTGTTCTTGAACCTGCCCTTGCATCTGTCCTTGCACCTGTCCTTTTCACTGCCCTTATGCCTGTTCTTGAACCTGCCCTTGCACCCGCCCTTACACCTGCCCTTATGCCTGTTCTTGAACCTGCCCTTGCACCTGCCCTTACACCTGCCCTTACACCTGCCCTTACACCTGCCCTTGCACCTGCCCTTGCATCTGCCCTTGCATCTGCCCTTGCATCTGCCCTTGCACCTGCCCTTGCACCCAGGTCCACCCTTTTGCTCCTGTGCTCATCCTGTTACCTACCTTCTCTTTGATGCAACTGCTTCTACCCCTTACCCCTTCCCAACTTCTCCCCATGTGACCGGCTTGCCTAGTTTCCTTGGTTCATCTCAACAGCACCTTCTCCCTCCACCAGCATTGGGGGCAGCAGTGGTGCTGTTTGGGGGCAAGAGCACCCTACTGGGCAGGTGTCCTCTGCCTGGGCTATGGGTGCTCACCTTACCTGTTCCCATTCTTGGCTGCACAAACCTCACAATATCCTTGTCTAGAATATGGCTCTGAGGCACAGAATCTGAGCCCTAATTCTGCTATTTCCTGGATAGATGGGCAGAATGACTGCCCTTTCCTTCCCTGGCTCATATGTTAAAGTCCTATCCCCACCAAGAGAGAATGTGACTGTTTGGAGATCTGAATTGGTCACTCTTGCAGTTTCTTCTCTGTATACTCCAGGTTAGAGTTGCTGGGATTAAAGGAGCATGACATTGTGTTTAGCACTCACTTATTCATTCACTCCATCCATTCATTCATCCATTAACTCACTCACTCATTCACTCACTCATTCACTCACTCATTCACTCATTCATTCACTCACTCATTCACTCATTCATTCACTCACTCATTCATTCACTCACTCATTCATTCACTCACTCATTCACTTATTCATTCACTTATTCATTCATTCATTAACTCATTCTTTCATTCACTCACTCATTCACTCACTCATTCACTTATTCATTCATTCATTAACCCACTCTTTCATTCACTCACTCATTCACTCATTCATTCACTCACTCATTTATTCATTCTCCTTTTTTAATTTTGTTTTGTTTTGGTCTTGGTTTTCGGAAGCAGATTCTCTTTCTGGCTCTGGCTGTCCTGGAATTCACTATGTAGACCAGGCTGGCCTCAAACTAACCGAGATCTGCCTCCTGGGTGCTGGAATTGACAGTGTGAACAAAATGCTCCACTTCGCTTTCAGATTTTCATACGGGCTCTGGGCATGGAACCCAGCTTCCTCTCTAAGTGCTTTTACCCACCAGGCCATCTTGTTGGCCTTGTCCGGATGATCTGGATTGAGTTACTGACAGTCTTCTTAGTGGAAAAGACAGGTAACAAGGGCCAAGGGGAGACATGGCGTGTGTGCACGAGGTCAGGATTTTCCAAGATTAACCTTGCCAGTGAAATGCCTTGACAGGTAACTTCATGCCAACGAAAGGACTCTTGTTAATTAAGAGAGGCAAGAAAAGGTCAAACACCAGGCAGGCTGCTGTGGTGTGGGAGTTGCCTCTTCCCAGTGGTTCCCACCACAGGAACTCTTTACCTCGGGCTTCACTGGGCTCTGAGCAGACCTGATGATGGGTTTACAGGGAGGACAAAGGGGGAGCACGGCGGTGATGATATCTGGACCTTCTAAATCCTTTGCAGGCCTCCAAGTTCTGGGCTCCAATACTGTAACTCTTAAGATCTAATTAGAGTTCAGGCCATGCACATGCCAGTGAGAGAGACCCACCCATCAGGTCTCTGGTGGAGGGGGGGAGGGACTTGCTGAATCTAGCCAGCATCATTTCTTCCAAATTCTGTTAGGTTCTTACTTAAGACGAATCAAAACAAGCATATTCCTCTCCAGAACACAGACAAAACAAAACAAAAAAACCCACAACAGCCAACCGAACAACTCTGGTTGCATCCCCTCTTCGTGCACCTGACCCTAGTGTCTACCCATGGCTACACAGCAAGGAGTCTCCAGGACACATTTAGTCATCCTGCAGCTCTGAGGCCAAGTGTGGTTTTGCTCCCTGACAAGCTATGCACACTCGGGAAACTGAATCTCCCTCTCTGAGTCTCATGCCCTCACTGTGACAGAGGAGGTGCCTACCAAGACCTGCCTTAGTAGCTTCTTAGAGGAGCCATAGGTCCCCTGGGTGGTGCCTGCTCACAGCGAGGATGAGTGGAGATTGTTCTCACCCTCTCCCTTGTCTTTCCTTTGTCTCCTTGCTCCTCTTCTCTGCCTTGGCCTGGGTCCACCCCCAATGTCCAGCCATCTTGGACACACAAGGTACTCTGCCTGATCAGCACACGATTGCCAACACCTGGGCGGGGGGCGGGCTTGTAGACACATCTGTCTAATTCACTATGGTTCCGGTTTTCTTCCTCGGAAAAGCCAGTGATAGTCTTCCCTCTGGCTCCTAGTAGAATCCAGTGGGGAACACCCTGCTCGCTGGCAGGCAGAGGGCTCCTCAGACACTCCCTTCTCCCACACGCTCTCCTACTGAATAATGAAGATGCCCTCAGACCCTAGCTCCCTCCCTCCTGGCTCCCAGCCTCTGATATATTTGATCCCAGATAGCATAATTTTTCACTTAAATGTGAATGTATTTGTGAATTGATAGAAAATAGTTCTCACTTGGGTGATATAATACAGGACTGCCCCATCCAGGCTGCTATTTTGATTGTGACTTAAATGGATGAGGCCATCAATAATTATTTTATTGAACAGGCACATAAAAAATGATGCTGGGCTGAAGTAATTTCCCAGGCGAAGACAAGCTAATGCATTGGGGGTAGGCTACCTTTGCAGACCCGAGCCTGCTGCAGAGTGCTGGGGGTGGGGTGGAGACATCCTTCCTTACCCGCCAGGCTCTCCTCCCCTAGAGGAGGACTTCCTTGCAGGGAACCTGGGTTATGGAGCAGAGTGGCTGCTGGTGACCTGAAGACAGCAGTGGGGGCTAAGGAGTCCTTGAAGCACTTCCTAGGTCGTCTTGCTTCCCACTCTGTAACCTGGGGTCTCTGCAGGAGGAGAGGACCTCTCATACAGGCTGAGGGCTGCATGGATGCCCAGGCTCCTCCAGCTGGTGCCTGGGACCTCCCACCTTCTAACAACCAGGACGCAGAGCCCCTCTCAGAAGTCTTTACACTGACACTTCTGGGACCCAAGGGGTGATTTGGGGAATAACCCTGTGGGGTTCGGTTATTCTAGATCTGTAGGACTCCAGCACCACAAACATGTCCTCTAAAGGGGGAGGCACAGAAAAGGCTGTCAAAGGGACATGAAAAGCACCCCTACCCCAAACTCACCAAGGCCCATGAGCATCTGCCTCACCATCAGTTTGGGCTCACATTGATGGTGTCTGCTGGTTTGAACCTAGATTAAAGCCCTAGGCAGGGCAGAGTCTGACCTAACATTCCACAGTCTAGCTGCAGATGTGCACCACTGTCTGGTTAACAGTTTCCCCAACTCTAGCCTTTTATGTCCCACTATGCTTCTAAGCTTACGACATACGACCTGAATGATGATTTGCTTTGTTTCCCTAAGCCAGCCTTTTAATTTAGCCCCATTTGTGGCAATAAATTCACAAACTCATACTTGATATATTCTTTCTGTGTCTCTATGTATCTGTCTCCCTCCTCTTCTCTCTCCTTCCCTTTCTTTTCTCTTCTCTTCTTTCTTTTCTTTTCTTTTCCTTTCTTTTCTTCTCTTTTCTTTGACACAGGGTCTCATGTAGCTCAGACTAGCTTCAAATTCCCTGTAACCGAGGACAGCCTTGAACTCCTGCCTCCATCCACTAAGTGCTGGGATTACAGGCATGTGACTCCAGGCCTGATTTGCATGGTGCTGGGACTCAAACCCAGGGCTTCATGTATGTTACACAAACACTGCCAACTGAACGGCATCCACACTCCTCTCTTCTGTTCCATCTCTCTCAATATGTAGCCCGAATACCTAATCCTCTTGCCTCAGTCTGCCCAGTGCTAGGATTTTTAAGCTTGCCTGTTTGACTTTACTTTTCTAATGCTCATCAGAAATAAATCCTAAGTGAAGTAGAACATCTGCATCCAGCTAAAAGAGGCATCTAGCAAGCACCAGGCGGGGGTGGGGCTGTACCCAGAAAGGCTTGTCTCCAGCGGGAGGCAGAGCAGAGCTGGGAGAGGGTATGGTGCCTCTCATCCTAACCATCTCCCTGCTAGTCTGGCCTATATCAGCCAAGTGGGCTCACACAGGTCTGCAGGATCCTGCTCATCACGGGACAGGGAGGTCTGGAGATCTTCCCTGCACAAGTCTCCTTTTTCTCTCAGGGCTGCAGCTTGCTTTCTTTAAACTAAAACCCACCCGCTACCACCCCATAAAGAATGCACCCATCTTCCACTTCAGGTCAGATTCTGGGAGCCAAGAGCACATGGTTTCCTTCATGTTTGGGGCTTAGATGGCTCATCTCCATAGGGAAATTGTCAGAGGATCAGAGACCTGGAAAACAGTAAGTCAGAGGTTCACAGATCCCAGGGCTCTGAGTCCCCACCCACCTCTAAAGGTTAGTTCCCAATAAAGAGCTGAGAAGACTTCCTTAGAGCCTTTCTGTACCTACTCCCTTTCTTATACCTTCCTCTACTCATGAAGGACCGTTATCCCCAGAGGCCAACCCTAGGGAAGCAGGTAATCCATTCTTGGGACCCAAGGCTAAGCTAAGGCGCTACCCTGGCTGAGGACTGCCTATCTGCTTAAGGGTGACCAAACTCATGTGTCCTTCACAATTTTCCCAGAGACCATGTGTACTGGTTAGTCTTACGTCAACTTGACACAAGCTAGAGTCATCAGAGAGGAAGAAGCCTCAATTCAGAAAATGCCTCTATGAGATCAGGCTGTAGGCAAGCATGTAGGACATTTTCTTAATTAGTGATTGAAGTAGGAGGCCCCAGCCTATTTATAGGTGATGTCATTCCTGGGCAGTGGTCCTGGGTTCTATAAGAATGCAGGCTGAACAAGCCAGTAAGCTGAACTACTCCTCCCTGGCCTCTACATTAGCTCCTGCCATTGGGTTCCTGGCCTGCTTGAGTTCCTGTCTTGACTTCCTTCGATGATGAACTGTGATGTGTAAGCAAAGACAAAATAAACCTTTTCCTCCCTAAGTTGTTTAGATCATGGTGTTTCATCACAGCAATAGAAACTAAGACACCAAGGGATCTGCCTGAGGCTATCTGGTCCTTCCTGGATATTAATCAAACTCCAGGACCTGTGGGGTCAGGTAGGAAAGACAGAATGAGGGGGCCAAGGTTGCACCCACAAAAGGGCAGGTTCCTTCTAAAGAGATGGGCTGGATGAAAGGGAGAGAATTAACCGGGCTTCAGACCCCACTTCTCTGGGTCAGATCCAGCCAGCCTGTGGCTCTGACCTAGACAGAGCACGCAGAAATTTTATAAGGTGGGAGGGATCTTAGAGGGCTTCGTCTGGGCTTTCTCAGGGATTCACTATAGCACTCAAAAGTGGCTGCGTGTCTCATTGGAGTCCTGAGTCTGGTCATCTCAGCTCCTGTGCAGACAGGAGGAGAGGTCCCTGTGATGGATCTGGGAAGGACCCTTCCCCCAAGTGCTGGCTCAGTTTTAATTTCCAGGACCTACCTGGTTGGGGCTGTTCTATGTAAACAATTGTGCAAATGTGCTCTTGGGCCTCCCCACCTCCTCCAGGGTCGATTTAATTCCTGCTGATCTAGGCATTTCCCCCAAGGGTTTAATATACGAATATACACCCGCGGGGATTGGGGAGATGTCTCAATTATAAAGTGCTGAGGATCTGAGTTCAGAATCCCAGAGCCCATATTAAGATGCCCAGTGCAGTGATGTCCACCTGTACTCCAGTGCTTGGGAGAGAGAGAGACCCGAGGATCTCTGGGGCTTGCTGGCTAACCAGCCCTGGCAATCGTTGAGCTGAACAGTGGAAGCGGGTGAAGTGGCTTCCCCAAGGTTGTGCCCCTGCCCCGGGCTATGTCCAGATCTGTATGTAGGCATCTGGCACACCCTTGATCTTTGCACTGTTTGGCCTCTCCAATCCTGATTCCTTGAGCCAGTAGGTCCAGCCTGGGCCTAGCCTTCTCCCATCTCAGGCCTAAAGGACTACTTTCTTGTCAGCTGTTATTTGGATCCCTACCCATGGGTATTTGGCATCTTTTCTTCTCAAATTCGAACCCTTGTCAATATAAGACAAAGCCTTCTGCCCATGTTTGTTCACTGGCTCTGGAAGAGATCACCAGAAACCTGAGGTTTGCTGTGGGCTTTGCAGCTCGGGAGCTCACACTTGACCTCCGTCTGAATTGGCTGTGAAAACACACAGTTGGGCCTCTGAAAGGTTTCAGGTCAGTAAGTAGCATAGCAGAGGAGAACTGGCACTTGGAACCTGCCCCTCAGCGGTGCTGATACTGGCTGAGGGCCGTACCTTGAGCTTGCCGCTGTGAAGATGGCAGACTAGAGGATGGCTCGGGCCATAAAGACCTCACCTTGCAAGCATGGAGCTGTTCCTCGGGGCCTATGTCTAAAGCCAAGCCTTACCTCACTGACGAGCATCAGACCAAGGAGAGACCTTGTCACAAAACCAAAGGTGGATGGTACCTGAGGAATAATACGCAATGACATCCTATGCCCTCCGCGCGTACTTATGTGCCTGCTCAGATGTGTGCATCCCAAACACATACACAAGGAAGCAGGCTTTGATTCCCTACTAGACATCTCAGGAAGACAGGAAGGTGGTCCCTGCAGGCTCCTACACATGCACGACGGCACGTACGTACACACACACACACACACACACACACACACACACACACACACACCCCTTGTGCACATGTGCCCTGCTGTGATGAATAGCATTCATTTAGGCAGTGTAGAAAGCACTACTCTACAGATCTATCGGATTTTTATTAACTGTTTGGCTGTCACGCTTTCAAAAATCAATCACACCATGCTGCCCTCTGGAGACTCACTGGGGTTTCAGGTCTGGCTTCCTGGTCTAAATGTGGCCCAGGCTTGGCCAGGCCAGCAGGGCTGGGAAAGGGTTGGAGAGGGGGTGGAAGCACAAGAGTGACTGAATCCTTTCTTGCCCCATCATGAACAGCCTGCTCTGTGCACTCCCCCCACCACCACCTCCCTCCTAAGCCTCAAACTGCATGCTCAAGGGCACCCTCCATTCCAGAGCTCACTATGTGTTTCTTGATTCTTGAGCCAGGCCCGACGACGTGAATGTCTCTTGTGACTCACTTACCAACCAGTAAAGCAGGTGGGGCCAGGCAAAGACCCTCAGCAGGCTGCCGTGAGGCAGAAGGGAGTTTAAAATTTCCAAACCCTTTCAGGGAAAACAAACCATCAAAAGCCTTCGAGCTGACGCAGGTCAATATTTCAGTTGGTCAGGCTCCTAGGCTGACACAGCCAAGGCCAGGTGTAGGGAGCTGGCTTTGCAGTCCAGGGAAACAGGGGGGTCTCTGTGTTGAGTGGACCACCCCGTGGAGTCCTGTCTTCGGCAACGGCAGGCTGTGGGCCCTCAAACTGCCCTGGCATGGTTTCAGGATGCAATCTGGCCATCTGCTCCCTACATCCCACAGGAGCGGGCCTGGAGTCTCTGTCTCTGCAGAAAGCGGAGCCCTGTGATTTTCTGGAGGGCCACTGTGGTGACGTTGACTTGACAGGAGCTCCAAGCAGAGGTTTAGAGAAAGGCGAGTGAATACAAAACTTGGGGTGAAACCCTGGGGCTTCAAGTCCCTCTGTGGGTCTAACCCAGGTGTCTGTGGCTTCCTATCTCTGGTGTCATGGAAACAGCTTGCCTAGTTTGGAAGCCACATCTATTCCAGCCCCAGGACTTGGATTCAACCTTGTTCTTGTGTGGTCTCTGTGCTAGCTGATTTCTGTCACCTTGACACAAGCTAGAGTCATCTGAGAGGAGAGAACCTCAACTGAGAGAATGCCTCTATAAAATCGGGCTGCAGGCAAGCCTGTAGGACATTTTCTTAATTAGCGACTGATGGGAGAGGGCCCCAGGCTGGTGGCCCTGGGCTCTGTAAGAAGGCAAGCAAGCTATGAGGAGCAAGCCAGTAAGCAGCACCCCTCCATGGCCTCTGCATCAGCTCCTGACTCCAAGTTCTTGCCTTATTTACTTCTTGTCCTGGCTTTCTTCAATGAAGAACAGTAATGTGGAAAGAGTAAGCCTTTCTCCCCGAGTTATTTTTGGTCATGGAGTTTCATCACAGCAATAGCCCCTAACTGAGACAGTGTCCCTCTTTCCCTGGTCATCCCTGACCCCAGCCCCACACTCAGATCCTTACTCCTGAGGACTGGACATCTTACCTTCTACTCAAGCATAAACACCTGACAGTATAGGATGGGGCTTTCTGCCAGTGTTTCCTGATTTGACCCATAGTTCTGGTGGGAGTGGAGTTGTGCTCTTTAAAACACGTGGGCTCGTTCTCGACCTCCATCAGAATCAATGCCTCCCTCTTCTGTTTTCTGTCCCCTCCTCCTTCCCTCTTTGAACTTTATCCATATTTGCCTGTACCTACCTACCTGGCCACTGGGAAGCCCTTGACCAAAATTACAATTATAATATAATTATATCATTTTCCCTTCCCTCCCTCCAAACTTCCTCATGCCCCTCCTTGCTCTCTTTCAAATTCATGGCCTCTTTTTCATTAATTATTGTTATACTCTCTCTCTCTCTCTCTCTCTCTTTCTCTTTCTCTCTCTCTCTCTCCATATATATATATGTAGGATATATATATATATATGTAGGATATATATATATATATATATACATATATATATATATATATGTAGGATATATATATATCCTACAGGGCTGGATAATCAACTGGTGTGTTTTACCTTGATGTTACTATTTCTCCCCTGTCTTATTGGTTTAGTTGTTTAGCTGTTTTGTTTTGTTTGTTTTGTTTTGTTTTGTCTTGAAGATAGGGTCTCTGTGTAGCCCTGGGTGTCCTGATACTTGCTCTGTAGACCAGGCTTGCCTTGAACTCACAGAGATATGACTGCCTATGTCTCTCAAGTACTGGGATTAAAGGCAGGCACCTCTACTGCCCAGTCTTCTTTTTTTTTTAAATAAAGGGGCTAAGTGGAATATTAGTTTGTTGTAAAAGGGAATGAAGTACTAGTCCATGTTACAAGATGCATGAACCTCAAAAACATATGTTCAGTAAAAGAAACCAGGCAGCAAAGGTCACGTGTTACATAGCCCCCCATCTGAGATGGGAAAGTCCACCCAGACATATCATGATGCTGGCAGCAGGGCTGAGGAGACAGAGAATGGGGAGGGTTGGGTGTGAAGAGAATGTTCTGGAACTAGCTAGAAATGGTTTCGCAATGTCCTGAACATTCTAAATGGTGCTGGATGATGCTGAGCTTAAAAATGGTTCATCTTATAAGATGTGAATCTCGCCTTAAACACACAAATACTAATGTCCCCACACCTTGAATGCTCACACCTTGAATCCTCTCCAAGCCTGGAAATACCTCATGTGCTGGAGGGGCAGGGGAGGGATGAAGCCAGCAGTGTTGGCCCTGGCCACAGAAAGACACTGGCTGATATGCTTTTGACTTGGGGCATGGAGCATGGGGCCTTCCCTGGCCCTTGCGGTCATAGGTTCCAACGTAGAGGCCTCAGAGAGCTGATCAAGGAGAAAAGAGCAAGAAGACAGAGTCAAGCAGGAGAAGGGAGTGGGGTCAGGGCAGGGCATAGGTCGGGGGCTGGGGTGGGGTGGGGCCAGGGGACATCCCTGCTCACTAGGCTGTGGTCTGCACTCCAGCCCATAACTCATTGCAGCCCCACAGCTCTTAGCTCTTCAAAGGAGGCCAGCAGAATTGTAGGGCAAGCAAAGAACCTACAGCCACTTGGAAAGAAAGCATTGGTCTGCTTCAAGGTCTGCTACAGTGACAAGTAGGACTGCAGTGACATGAGAGGGAAAGGCGTGCCCGGCTCTGTGTCCCTTCTGCTGGGAAGCCTTGTGGGCTGAGCAGAGCAGGAGTGGTAGATGACCAATGGGTCACAAGAGCAGTCCCGGCAGCTCTGTGGAGAGTGACTCATGGCAGCCATGAAGAGGGGACAAGGAGACCCAGCCTTGGCTCCCGGGTTGTCAGCAGCCTGTGAGGCTATGAATGTGAAGTATGGGTGGTGATTTGAGGCTGCTGCAGCATAACAGGCCCTGATCTGCTTACTCTGTGAAGATCAGCAAACCACTAGACCTCTCTGTGATTCTTTCCTCATTAGTGAGACTGGGAAAATGGGCATAGTTCCTTGGAAAGGCTATCGTGAGGACAGTGTGTCAGAGAGTGGAATGACACAGTAAATACATACTGTGTGTTGGCCCTGTTCCACTCTGAGATCATCTCCTGGTGGGTGGAGCTAAGGAGAGATTCTGCAGAGATCTGCCTCCCTGTTCTGGGCCTGGAGTCCTCCTCAGTAGAATGAAGATTTGCCAGAAGCTCCTAATGATCCCTTCAGCTTAACACCCAAGGACCAGAACCCAGAACAGAAGAGGAGAGCAAAGGGCAGACCACTAGGGTGTGCTCAGGGGGACCACCAGGGCAGCTGCTGTCAATCTTTCCTATGCTCCAGCCAGAGGATACTGTCCACGTCACAGATGAGGACCACCACTTCTTTTGGGTTAGTCTATTACACCTTTTAACTTACTGGATAAATGCTTTGGAGGATAAATCACTATTCTGTAGACATTTTAATTTGGCAGCTGGCAGAATGGTTCAGTGTGTAAAGGTATTTGCTGAGCAAGGCTGGTGACTCAACTGAGATCCTCGGAACCCACATAAAGACAGATAGAGAGAACCAACCCCATCAGATTGTCCACACACACACCATAGTTCACCTGCCCCACATCATACACACACACACACATACACACACACACACACACACACACACACACACACACACACACAAATAATTAACTTCAAATATTTAATTTGGTTGTCTGAGGAGATGACTCAGTCATTGAAGGATGAGGAAAGCACAGGAAGCTGAGTTTGACCCCCAAAAACCCGTGATAATAATCTGGGTACCCATAATTCCAGTGCTGGAGGAAGAACTCTCTGGCTATTTGGTAAGTTCCAGGCCAGTGAGACTGTCTTTAAAACCAATGTGGCTGACACCTGAAGAATGACAGCCAAAGTTGCCCTCTGGCTTGCACATGCTCATATACACACATGCACCGGCCCGCATGTGCATGCACAGGCACAACACTGTCTTCAAGTTCATGTATGTTTCTTTTATTTCTGTTCCTTGATCCCTGTTACATGTACTTTTGGAAGGAAAGCTTTCCGGGATGCTCAGCGTGGTCTTTGAAATAGAACTGAGCTTTGGGAACAGAGTGGAAACACATCCCAGGCTCAAGGCAGGGCAGAGTCAATAAGCCCTTTTCTTTCCTTGACTTAAGGTCAATGGTGTTGATATGGAGTTTTCTGAGGTTTCTGAGGCTGCTTTCTGGGAACCAGTCTTCCTCTTGTGGTCAGTAGAAGAGGCACGGTTACTACAAAGCTATGGGGTTGTATGTGTATGTACATGTATATATGTGTACACAAGTATTTGAGAGAACAGAAGAGCCAAGAATGGAGTATGTGCCCATAATTCTATCTGGTCAGGAGCATTGAGAATTCAAGACTAAGTGTCTTGGCTAGTTCTTTTTGTCAACTTGACACAAGCTAGAGTCTCCCAGGAAGAGGGATGCTCAATTTAGAAAATGTCTAAACAGACTGACCTTTAGGTAAGTCTATATGTCATTTTTATTGATTATTGATATGGGATACTCCCTGGAAAGGTGGTCTTGGGCTGTGTAAGAAAGCAGGCTGAACAAGCCAGGGGTAACAAACCAAAAAGCAGCAGCATCCCTTCATGGCCTCAGTTTGTGCCTTGAGGTTCCTACCTTGATTTCCCTTCATGATGAACTGTAAACCACAAGATTAAAGAAACCCCTTTCTTCCCAAGTTGTTTTTGGTCGTGATGTTCGCCCTGGCAATAGGAAGCAAACTCAAGCACCAACCTCCTCGGAAGCCAGCCAGGCCATGCGAGCCCTTGCCTCAAACATGTGAAGTGGAGAGTAATGGAGGCAAACAACCTGGTGCCAATTTTTGGCCTCTACATGCACACACACACATGCACACACACATGAACACATACATGCACAAACACACAAGCAGACACATGCACATACAGATACACACACATGCACATACACAAACACAATCATGCACATACACACATGCACACACTCATGTGCACAGAAAGAGAGAGGGGAAGAAAGGAAGGAAGGAAGGGAGGAAGGGAGGAAGGGAGGAAGGGAGGAAGGGAGGGAGGGAGGAAGGGAGGGAGGGAGGAAGATGAAGATGAGGCAGAGAAGGCACTGTAGAATGAGGTCCATAGTCCCAACCACACTTTAGCAACAGGCCCACACCTTCCTTACACTTCAGCCCACCATGCTGGGTGTTTTCCCTGGTCTCCACCACTTGGAGCAAACGACAGAAGTCTGAGCAGTGGACAGACACCCATGAAGGCTGGCTCATAAACATGTGTTGCATTCATAGCTCAGTGGCCCAGCCAGGCCAGGTAAGTTAAGGGCTGGCCAACCTCAACCTGAAGCTTTTTTGGAGCTGGGGATCGAACCCAGGGCCTTGTGCTTGCTAGGCAAGCGCTCTACCACTGAGCTAAATCCCCAACCCCTGCCCTTGCCCTTGAGCACATGTGGGGCAGCTGCTCTTTCTGGTGGGTTCAAAGGTCATAGCAGCTTTGTGTGACAAAATTGAGAAGAGGTAACAACAGCTGTTCCAATAGGCAGGCCAGGTTAGATGTCACTTCCCCTTACAAATGTCACCTTACACTGACCCTGGGCTCCAACCTCATAGGTAGCAATGAATAGCCTAGTAAGAGCACCAGTGGAAGGGGAAGCCATGGGTCCTGCTAAGACTGAACCCCCAGTGAACGTGACTGTTGGGGGGAGGGTGGTAATGGGGGGGAGGATGGGGAGGGGAACACTCATAAAGAAGGGGAGGGGGGGTTAGGGGGATGTTGGCCCGGAAACTGGGAAAGGGAATAACACTCAAAATGTAAATAAGAAATACTCAAGTTAATAAAAAACAACAACAACAACAAAAAATGTCACCTTACCTCACAAAGACATAGACCCTGTCTCATCTCATTGGTTTGTGTAGAAGCCAGCATGGGACCAAAGTTCTCCATCACCCTTCTGGGATGGAGAACTCCATAAGCCTGGCAGGTTGCACTGGAGTGGTGTCCAGCGAGGACAAGTGAGACCTGGGTGCAATGGGAGCTGGCTCTGGTTTAGGTTCAAAAACTTGAGGACCTAAGTAGAGGATAGGGGACAGATGTTGGCATGCAAATGGTCTAAGAGCTGTGTGTGCGTGTGTGTGTAGCAGCAAGGCCAGTAGAGGCAGGCCATAATGATCTAGCTGCTAAACCGAGGAGGCCTGCCTCTCGGTGACATAGCCAGAGCTGTCATGTCAGTGAGTGGCAGCCTCATTTTTGACTTGTGCTGCTGGCTGCTTTCCAGAATTTTCACTTATTTCTAGGTGTCACAGATTAAAAAGCACATCGAGGTTTGAAGAGTGTAAAAAGGAGACTGGCTAAGTTGTGGAAGACCTGGGGGGAGGGACCTGCTAGAGACCCTGTTAGAGTGGTAAAGACCTCTGCCTGGGAAAGACGACAAGTGCAAGATGTGTGAGCGCCATCTTGGGCTTATAAGGGTGCTGTCATGAGACAAAGGTTTCTTCAGTGGCCGCGGTGGGCAAGGCTGAGACTCAACAGTGAGGGGTGGTGCTTCTTAAAATGGGGAGACAGGGTCAAACAAGAATAGGAGTGTGTGTGTGGTATACCCTAATGTCTCCTGGAAGGTCAGAGCTATGGCCTAGCGCATGCCATTCACACACACACACACACACACACACACACACACACACACACACGTGTGTGTGTACATATATATATATGTGTGTGTGTGTACATATATATGTGTGTGTGTATGTATGTATATATATGATAATTGATATACCAATAGATAAACTCCATGGAAAAATCCAAAACCACAAAGAGCATGCCCAGGTTCCTTGATAAGAGCAAAGGCCTGGTTCTGAGCTGGCTACAGGAAATTGCTGCTGATAGCCAGGGCACCAGTCCCCAAGAAGCCTTACTAATAGTCTTTTCCAGCATCGCCAGCACAGTGGATAAATTGGCCAGGCCCTTTCACCAGTGGGCTATATAAATGGTCTATACGTGGGCATAGCACACTGTGTTGACAGTGACCTTGGGATGCTCGAGTCGGGGAGAAAGGAACAACAGGAGGCAAAGTAGCACCTCTGTGAAACAACCTGGAGCAGAAGCCTGTTAGTGCTTGAGGACAGCCTGTGACGTATACATCAGAACCAGTATGGCCTCTTCCCTCCGCTGTCCACCTCCCAGGACTGAACAGAGGCAGATTTATTTTTGTGCAAAGCCTTCTATACAGGGTGAGCTTGCATACCCACCCACATATGATGTATGTGATATATATGCACAGGGTTATTTTCATAGATATGGGGGTCTTTGGTGACACAGGCCCTGTTTAACATAACAGTCTGTCTCAGCACACAGAGCGGTGGAGTGCCTTTGAATAGCTGCACGGCACTCTGTTCTGTTGATGCCTATAATTTATTAAAGTGTCCTATTAGTGGACGCTAGGATGTCACTAGTCTCCTGGTATTGTAATTATGGTGGCAGTGAATATTCTCATGTATAAGTCATCCTGCAGCCCCCAGAATTGATCAGCCAGACTAAATAACAGGAAACTGAGAGCTGGGCCAAAGGGGCTGTGTGTGCACTTGGTGTTTTCCTCGGGGTTGCCAGGCTGCCTTCCAGGGCTGCTGCACCGTACTCTCTGTCACAGGAATGCCAGCCCTGACTGCCTCCCCCAGCCTCACCAGCACAGCGCCAGCACCCTTCTGATGTCTGCCAATGCGAAGGTGGAGTATGATATTTCTGCTTGTTTAAATATCATTTTGTTGTATGTGTGGGTGCACTCAGAGAGGTTTCCATGTGATCCAGAACCTTCCTCAGCTATTACATGAGGTCTCACAGGACTGGTTTAGGCCCTCCCCAAAAATGCCCAGGTCCCAACTTCTCAGAGCTAGGTGCTGACTTTGTCCCCAGTTTGGCCATTGTGGTGAGCTATAACGATAGGTGGGACTGAGTATCTCACCACACACACGTATACGCACGCACGCACGCACGCACGCACGCACGCACGCACTTCCTCTCTAGGCTCTCATCATTGCTTAAAGCCAGGTGTGAAATTGCTGTCAGTTTGAAAGACCAGATCAAAGCCAATGATGATAGTAGACTTGGTTTGAGCTCTGAGTGTGGGCAGCACTGAGCACAGGACTCCCCCCACTGGGAAGACCACCCCGTATCATTGTGCATCACAGACAATGCCATGGAGGTATGGTTACCATCCCTTCTAGTGAAGCAGCGTGCTTGCTTGCACACTTGAGTGTGTGTGCACTAGTGTTCATGTGTCTACATGTTAGGTATGTCTGTGTGCACATGCATGTGGAGGCCTGAGGCTAATGCCAGGTGTCCTCCTTGGTAGCTCTTTTTCTTATGTTCAAAGCAGGGCCTTTCACTGAACAGAGAGCTCATGGACTCAGCCAGTCTAGCCAGCCACCTTGTGCCAGGGATCTTCTGCTTCTGCTTCCTGAGTGCTAGAAGTGCAGGCAGCCACCACACCCACCAGGCATTTAGATAAGTGCTCTCCCAGCATTCCCAGGTCACACCTCTCCCCCTAGCCCATCACCTATTACAGAAGAACTGAGATTGAGGGAAGCAATCCTTTGAGGCCTCGTAGCCACTGAGTGGCGGAGGCTTGAACTGTGGTGTCGGGGCTCACAGAGCATCATCCCACATACCTGACCAGATGGATGAACCAGTGGCCCCTGTCTAGCAGACGCCACACATGAACTAGAGTTCTGGAACTGACAGACAGTGGAGAGTGACACTACACCAGTCCAGAGGCTTTCCAGCATTGCAGAGTAGCCCCTGGGAACTGGTAGCTATGAGTTGGAGACCTTGGGTCTGGTCCTCTGCCCCTTCCCTTGCTCCCCTCCTGGAAGTAATCACTGGCCAAGCCCAAGGCTACACTTAAGGCTGAGACCAAGGAGCATCCCAGTTTGTGGAGTTGACAGTTGCTTTGGGCAAGCTGTAAGCAAACAGCTGTGACTTCAGTCCCCAAAGCTCCCCCTTACTCCTTACCTGCGTCAACATTTTTATTTTTTAAAGAATACAGTCAAGGTGGGGGCCGGGAGTGGGCAATGGGGAGGGAGGGAGCCAGGGCCCTTTATCAGCTCTGGGGTCCTTGCATATGTAACACTGTCGTATAATTAACAGTGAAGATCATTTACATTGTCGCTTAGCTAATTTTCATAATGTTTTCTTTATTATCAGAGGAAGAAATTAACCCAAGAATTTATTTACATAGCAGCCTCAAACAGTAACAGCTTGCTAATTGCCTGTTAGGTGATTAATAAGCTTACAGCAGATGCTAATGCGTCGTGGGCTCCCGTTTCAAAGGTGCTCTTCCTGCACGCCTGTGTTTTTGGCAGCTTAATTAGTGCAATAATTATGTACTTGTTGCTCCTTCTTTCGAGCAAATACTGTCAAATGCTTAAAAGATTAAAGTGAATTATATCCTGAGAACTCGCACGCGGGAGGATGCCCAGCGTACTAACGTCACGGCTAGTGCAAAAATAGACAACACTAAGTAAGAGCAGGCTCTGATGAGCCACGATGAGCTATAGACTCAGCCAGGCCTGGTCCTGACTTTGTCCCTTGCTAATGGAAAACCCTAGAAGCATGCCTCAGTTTCCCATCTATGTAAGGTATAGGAAGCTATCAGCATGAAGTGGGGGAGGGCAAACAGGAATCTGAGAGGTACAAATCATTCAGCATTTGCTGTAAGAGATATATCTCATTTTGGTTATCTTTCTTTGTAAAGAAAAAGATTTATCTCACTTGTGTATGCGTATGTGTATGTGTATGCATGTGTATGTGCGTGTATTGACACACGTGTGTGCAGGTGCAGTTCCAGGCATTATGGATCTGAACTCAGATCCTCATGGTGGAGCAGCAAGCCCTCTTAACGGCCGGGACCGTCTCTCCTATCCCTTCATTTCATTCTTACTTAGAGGAAACCAGTTGTCCAGAGACTTCACTGGGGTGGCCAGAGAACTTTAATCCTGGGTTGAGAAGCAGATGGCGTTGCAGTCTCATGTACTGTGATGGAGTCGTAATGGTTATGGGGAAGGCAATGTTTTCTCTCGACATAAACACTGGAGAATTCAGGGCTGATGCTGATGGCTGCCATCTGCCTTAACTTTTCCAGCCTCTTCCCAAAGTGAATGGAGGTTGAGGTCTAGGAAGAGTGGACACCTTGAAGCTGCATCAGAGGGCTCAGCGGAAGTGCACTTGCCTGGTACACAGGGATTCCTCATTGTGAGGGATGCCTAAGAGGACTCAGCTGAGAAGCAAGGCTCCGGCACTCCCACGAGAGGTGTTAACAAAGTGGGAAAACCTACACTAAGCATAGACAACACCTTCTGCCCGGAGCCAGATATAAGGGGATCCAAAGCGAAAATCATTTGTCTACCTGCCCTCACGTCTTCTTTACAAGTGGTTCTTAGCCTGTGGGCCATGACCCCTTTGGGGATCAGAAGACCCTTCCATGGGGGTTGCCTATCAGATATCCTGCATTTCAGATATTTGCATTGCAACTCACAACAGTAGTGAAATTACAGTTACAAAGTAGCATCAAAAGTAATTGTATGGTTGGTGGGTCACCATGACATGAGGAACTCTATTAAAGGATCCCGGCACGAGGAAGGGTGAAGACCTCTGCCATAGACTGTTGTTGCCCTGTTCTGCTGAAACTGGGACCCAGCCTATCCAACCTTGCAATGTGGCCCCGGGTCCTGTGTGTGGCCTCCCAGGGACCCTCTAGGCTTCCTTGCTGGATTAGTACTGCTGAAGCATCCAGCTTTGTGGACTTAGTGGCTTCTGGCCCTTCAGCCTCTCCATTGAACAGACAGCCGTTATTGATGGACCATTCCCTATCAGGTGAAATGGCCTAAGAAATCTCCTTTTAATATATATTCATTCTATCAGTTCTGTTCTTCTACAAAGCCCAGACTAATACACTGATATTTCAATAAAACCAACAAAACCTGAAAGAGAAAAGACCTCAAAAGTGGCTGCTGGGGATTTTACTAGGGACCTATGTAGCTATTTCCTCTTGCATATATTTAAAAATGTACACAGGACAGGTCAGGAGTCCATCGGGGCCTAGACCTTAGACTGGAGCCACCCCTGGTCAAATCCAGCTCTACCCCTTGTTAGCTCTGTGGCAGGGGCCTAAGCCTTCTGTGCCTCCGTTTCCTCGTTGGTGATATGGAGATGTATTCATTACTAAAGTTTATCAAGCCCGTGGATATGGGCTTTAACACAGCACCAGGTGCCCAGCAAGCCCATCCTTGGGTCTCTGCCAGCCTGACTGGTACGAGCCCTGAGGTCCCTCCTGCTGAGCTATGGGACCGTAAACATCCACTGTCGGCTTGTTCTATGCCATCATCAGTGCTGGGTTGGATCCTAGCTTCTGCCCTCTAACAGAAAGGACCACAGTCTTACCAACCTTTCACTCTGCCATTCCGCAGAGACCACCTTTTCCTCAGGACTGAGCCCAGCCCCTCAGTTTCTCCTTGCCCCTGATGAAGTGCTTGACCACAAATTCCTGGTTTGACAGTGAGGTGTCCTCCTCACCTCCACCTGCCTCTCCAGCCAAATGTTCAGGACTCTGTCCTATGGTAGCTGCCCACTGAGCTCACCCCATGCCCCATTAGCTGAATTTTGTCTATTTCTCTGGTTCTTCTGCTTGGGGTGTGTACTCTGACCTCTGACTGCTCAGCCTTTCTAACCCCGGGAGCTGCACTTGGTCCTTGATTGTGCCTACCGTCTCAATACTGCCAGCTAGGACCGGGCCCGCTCACCCTCTGGTTTCTTGTGGATATTTCCTTTGAGCAGGTGGAAACACACCTGGTCTTGGCACTTCTTACCAGACCACCGATCCTTTGCATGCTCCGAAGCTCGCCTGAGTTCTCCTTCCTGGGAGACGAGGGGTAGAGACAGTGTAAATGCCCAGTGCTCGTTAGTAGTGAGTCTTTATCTAGAGCCTGTGAAGTCCCAGGTTCCCAAACAAAAGTCACAGTAGAACAGGAGTTGGGCAGTGTTTCCGATAAGAAACCGAATGAACACATGGGTGAGAGACCCCTCTCTTCAGTCCCTCTGCTGGCCCAAGACTCTGTTTCTCTCCTACTTATTAATATACTCTTGGGTTCCAACTTCCTGTCCAATGCCACAACCGAACCCTAGGGGCTTGGTCCAGCGAAGGTGGATCCAATCAGGGTGCCACAGTCACCCCTCTCCATCTATCTCTGAGCCTGCCTGTTTGTGACACCAAAAATATACTGATAAAACCTGCCTGTGGTTATCTGGAGCGGAAGTCACTGAATTTATAAAGTTGTGGGGAGAAAGGTCCAGGCTGGGGTGGACTGAGCCAGTGACTCTTCAGACCTGTGGCTAATCCTCCCCCAGATCTCTGCACAGCACTTGTCCTTTTCCTTCACGGGCACTCTGCCATGGCACCACCTGCTAAGCGAGTCCCTAGAGTGGCCTGCTGCTTTCAGGCCCCTTGTGTCTCATACCTATATCTATAACGGAGAAGATGGCATGGCGTTTTCTTCCTGGCACCTGTTTTGCACAGAACTGGCTCATCCCTAGGTAAGAATGAGGGTCTCTCTGATGTTCAGGTATCGTGTGGGTATGGACCTTGGGAGACAAAAAAAGGCAGGGCTAGAAGCCCAAGTATGTTCTGAAAGCTGTGTGTGTGTGTGTGTGTGTGTGTGTGTGTGTGTGTGTGTGTGTGTGTGTGTATGGATACATATTTTCACACTGGTTAGGCTGTTTCTTCAACGAGCTCCAGGGATACCCCTGTGTCCACTTCCCCACTGCCAGAATCATAGATGGGCATCACCACATCTAGATTTCTTTTATGTCAGTGCTGGGGATTGAACTCACCCTGGGTGTGTACAGTCAGCACTTTAGCAGCTGAGTTATCTCCCAAGCCCCTGCATAACTGTTCATTTTTACAGAGAGCCTACCATCTGCCAGTTGGACAAAGGGAGGAGAGCTATTTGATTACAGCAGGAGTGACGCCCACTGTCGGTGCTCGCCAGACATGAATGAGTAGCTCAGGCCACCCTCCAAACCTTCCTTCCTTTGCTGATGACATGGGGTGAGCATTAAGTGTGGATGCCGAGGGGTGCATGAACATGTGGATAGCTGTTCTTGCCCAACAGCAGCATCTCTAAAACGGCAGAGCATCAGAAGTGCCTGGAAACGTGTTAAAATGCTGATTTCCAAACCCCATCCTCCAGTCTCTGCTTCAGTTGGAGGAGAAGGGCCGAGAGTCTGGTCTTCTAACAAGCATTTTTCACGATGATGGTCAGACAGAACCTCTTCTGCCCTTCCAAAGTGAACCACCCACCCAGGAGACAGGAGTTTTACATCACTAGCATGGGCAGGCACAATAGAGGCCGGAAGCTCGCTTGTGAGACTTTTGGCTTCTTGGTGTCTATTTTCCTTTCCCACCCCGATATCCTTTTGAGGCACTACCCCTCCCAGCCTCAGCTCCCATCTGGCTGTGGTGTGAAGTCGTCAAGTACCCTAAGGGCATCTGTGGCATGATGGTTTGAATAAGAATTGTGCTCATGGGCTCAGATATGTGAACACTGGGTCCCCAGATGGCAGTGTTGTTTGGGGGAGGTGCTAGAACCTTTTGGATGAGCAGAAAGCGTTGCTAGAGGAAGAACATTATTGGGGCTGCCTTTGAGGGTTCTAGTCTCCCTCACTTCCTGCTTGCTCTCTCTGCTCCCTCAGATCCCCACTCCTGCTCACATGCTGTCAACAGACTCTGTTGCTCGGGAAAGGTAAGCCAAAATAAGCTCTTTCTTCTGTAAGTTGTTTTCCCTAGTGGCATTTTAGCTCAAACAACCGGAAACTAACCAATGCACTGTCCAATCAGGAATGCTTTTAGGCATCTATCCAACCAATCACATGGCTCTCACTGTCCAATCATATTAAACCCTAGGACCCTGAATGGAATCATGGAAGAACTTCCTGAGTTCTGGTTGCATCTTCTCCCCTCAGTGCCATAAGCACATACGGAGCCACTGATACTGGGAAGCTGAAGGGAAGACACTACTCAATGCCCCTGGAGGTAGCCACACCTGAGCCCAACTCTTCCTTGCTTGAAAGTTCCATGTACCAATTCTTAACCTCTTCCTGCCTTAGTCGGAATTTGGAGGGGATTTTCACACACAACAGGCAAGCTACCTACAGTACCCATTGCTCCAGGAAATGGGAGATGTAATTACCTTGCAGGTCAGAGAGCTTTACAGATGGACATCTGTGAGGACATTAGCAAAGATGTGTTGACAAGAAAGAGGGAAAGATGGAGGTCACAGCACAGACGAGAAAGGCCAGGTTCTGGTCCCCAGGAGGAACCTCCAGAAGTGGTGATTCCATCAAGGAGGGATGTCTCAACATTCTAAGCAGAGAGCCCTTTGCCTTTCTTAGTCCCCTTTCCCAGAAGAGGTCACCCCAGTGCTGGAGGTCCCTAGAGTCTGCTGGCCCCATGAGTGTAGACTTCCTGCCCAGACGGTGCTCCTGGGATGAGGTCATGGCTGGGGAGCGTCTTCCCCTCTCTTAAGCTGCTTTCAGTAGCAATCGCTGTGTTGTTGCTTAATCTCAGAATTATCTGATTGTCACAGTCAAGCTTTCCACATTAGGCAGCAAGCCAGCAAGTCACTTAACCTATAATTGCCCTTTAATGAAGCCCATCTTCAAAACTGAATTGTCAAAGGGAAACTTGTAAACATACAGTGAGGTCCAAGACCAAGCTGGCCCCAGACGTCGCAGCCAGGCCCTTGACTCCTCTCTGGCGTCGGCCACATTTGTCTGAGTTATTGGGG
The DNA here is from genome assembly GCF_021556685.1 of Rattus norvegicus. Lineage (NCBI taxonomy): Eukaryota > Metazoa > Chordata > Mammalia > Rodentia > Muridae > Rattus > Rattus norvegicus. Next base: position 69,342,342 of record NC_141541.1, read on the forward strand.
CTTTAGCTCCAGCTGCCACCCACAGTAGAGAGGAGCCTGGTGTTCATCGCTTTCCCAGAAGCAGGTCAAGCCTTTTAAAAGTAAGCTGAGGGTGCTTGGCTTGGGTACACACAGTTCCCGTTGCCAAGTGTCCCCACCCCCACTCCCCCCGGCCCTGGGCTATGAGCTGCAAAGGTAAAGCCAGCTTTATGACTTGGACTTGATGAAACCTAGGTGGCCTCTGTTTTTCAGTGACGTCATGTGATGGTGGGTGGTCTGTAAAGAGTAGGCAAGGGAGGGTGATGTTAAAGAAGATGGCTCACGATGACAGGTCTGTGCTGAAATGTTTGCGTTGCAGGGTATCTGTGCTCTGTGGCAATGTTTGTGTGTATGCGTGTGAGCGGGAATGTATGCATGTATGTGACGTATGCATGTATGCACATGTATGTGAAGGTGCCATGGTGGTCAGAAGAGGGCATTGGATCCCCTGGAACTGGAGTCACAGATGGTTGTGAGCCACGTTGTGGAGGTTTGGAGCTGAACCAGGTCCTCAGTAAGAGCAACAAGTGTTCTTAACTCTAAAGACATACCTTTAAAAAGAAATATGGCTGCTGGGGATTGAACTCAGGTTCTTACACTTGCAAGGTAAGGACTTTACTGCCTGAGCCCTCTCCAGCTGGCTCTCCAGTCTCTACGTCTTAGCATGCTGGAGGCGAAGTGTGGCAGTCAGCATGCAGCTGTCTTCATGCACACACCAGGACCAGGGAAGAAAACCTACAGAACACTGCTTTGGTACCAGGTATGTGGCTAGGAACTTTACATGCTTGCCGTGTGCCCTTACTTTGACTGTGAGGGATGTGAGGCTTGACAGGGTTGAGTGACCAGCCTGGTGCTCTGCAGCTTGTGATGTGGAAGAACAAGATTTGAACTTTGATTTACCAGATATCCAACTGCTCAGTGTCTCTGAGACACCTCGGCAACTCCCGGATCAGCTTCATGCTGGCCTCTAGCTGATGAGAAGTCCAGACGAAGAAGCTGTGACATTATGCATAAATCTTGGATTTGTTTCAAAACAGCAGCACAATGTGTCGGGAAGTAGGAAGAAACAGACAAGGAACTGCCAGGGAGACAGCAGGCATCTTAGCTCGGGGATAACCTTACACAAGGTCATCGTACGGTTTTTTCTAATTCTATGTATATTTGGAAGATGTATCACCAATTTATTTTTTTAAAGTAAGACCATTCTTAGGGCACCCATGCATATCCTTCACCCCCCATCCCCAACCCATCACCGACACAAAGTCACTTTTCCAAATTGGCTCCATCCCTTCAAGACAGCACACTCTATGCCTGTCTGGTTCACCCAATGAATGAACACAGGGAGAGTCTAGTATACAAATGCTTGCTGAATGAGTGAAAATCATGAAAATCCAAATGCACAGGCCCTAAAGGTCATCCAGTTAGGATAGGCACAGAGGCCTGAGCAGCAGGGGGCCAGGATCAGAGTTGTAAGGAGAGAAAGGCCCAGCCCAGGCCGAAGCCACACCAGCAGTGCCTAATGCACAACTTGTGCAAGCGGTCACGGCCACTTTTCAATCATGCCTCGTTTGCAGACACAGCCCTGACAACATATATTTTTTCATTACTGTGATGGGGTCACTCTCACGCTGCCCACTATTGCTGTGGAGATCGGGGCTCTGTTGTGTCTCAGCTCATTTAACTGGAGAGCTGGCCAGCGTGCACCCTGCGGACAAACGGGGCTCAAAAGGTGTTGACCCGTTTACAAAGGCTTGAAACAAACAAACAAACAAAATCAACTAAGGGGACAGCCTGGAGTACCAGGTGGCAACATGGGTGTTACAGAGAGAGAGAGAAAGAGAGAGAGAGAGAGAGAGAGAGAGAGAGAGAGCGCCCCAGGTCCTGCCAAAGCATGGTGTCATTTGTAAACTGAGCTGTATGGTCAGCGCAGGAGTGTGAGGATCTGGTGGGGACCCTGCCTGTGTCTTAAGGGCTTGCAGGCGGTGTGGTGTCCAGTCTCCCACCAGCTTTTCTGATAAAAGCCACCCTTTGCCACTGGCTTTCATGAGGCTGAAGGAGGCACACGGCTGGCAGGAGGATACCTTCAAAGGCCTTGCTGCCCAATAGGACTCTCTCCACCAAAGCTCAGGAAACTAGGGTGTGACAACAGCCACCGTGACGTTGACCTTTGATCTGAATCCCTTGGGAGTTAACAAGAAAATGCTTCCTTGTCAGCTTCCAAAAGTGACTGTAGAGAGGGCTGAGGCTATGAGGCTGGTCAAGAGAGTCCCCTCTCATCTGGAAGTCTGGTCCTTTCCAGGGTCCCCAGGCTTAGACCAAATCAGGTCCATGACTCCACTTGCTCCCAAGCTCCTGTGGCCTGTTTTGGCACCTGTCACCAGGCACCCTCAAACGCAGCTGCTGGAAACAGCCATGACTACCATTGCTGGCTAGAAACATCAAGCACTGCCTCCTCCCGAGGCTGCTGCTTTCTCTTGATGGATTCTTCTGGAATATTAATCAGCCCGCATAGGCTGGAGCAACAGATTTCTCTTAGGAGAGAAGGCAAAACGAACATAAATATGTCTGGGCTAATGATTCCCTTTGTCATAACACTATGCGTTTCTCCACAGGCCTCTGCTTCTGCCAGGCTTGTTTCAAACAAGCCATGACCTTGCGGGCTGACTGCCGAGATTAAGATCACCCTTCCCAGTGATAGGAAGCGAGGAAGGTGCTGAGCTTCTGCATCTCGCCCAAAATCTCGCTTCCTGCTCTTGCCCTGTCCTTTGGAATGAGTGTCTCTGAGAGGGCATTTGGGGGAAAACTCCTCCCCTAATTTTTAAGAAATGGATCTTACTGCAGGATAGTAAATTCTTATACACCATCTCTCTTCCTTTCCTCTTAATTCGGCATCTGAAATGTAACTAGTCTCCTTCCCTTGTTCTACTTTACCTCTGTCCCTGTGGTAAAACACCCCGACCAAAGGTGACTGAGAAGAGGGGTGACTTTACCTCCTCATGTAGGCTAAAGTCCATCGAGTGAAGCCAGGGCAGGAAGTTGAAGACAAAAACCATGGAGGAACAATGCTTGCCCGCCCACTCATGAGATTATAGGTGTGAACCAACAATCCTACTTTAAATTTACTCATGTGTGCACACGTTCCAGTGTTCACATGCACGTGTGTACATGTTCATGCATGTGGAGGCTAGGGGGGATAATACTGGGTATTGTTCCCCAAATGTCACCCCAGCTTTTATTGAGATAGCAACTCTTACCAGCCTGAGACTTTCTGAGAAGGCTAGGATGCTGCCCAGTGAGCTCCAGGGATCCTTTATCTCTTGCTTCCAGGGGTGGGATTTCAAGCGTACTAACCCACCTTGCTTTTCTCCCTCATTTTTATTATTTGAGAATTCTGTACAATGTATTTTGATTGCTTCCACCCCTCACCCCATCCCTCCACTTACATCCCCCTTCCCTACCTGCCCAATTAACTCATCAGTTAAGAGTCTCACTGCCCCTATGTGACCTTTGGTACACTGTGGTTAACCTACCTAGGGACTGCAGCTTGGAAGAAAACCAACTTTCCATTTCCCAGAGCTGGGATTTTGTGTGGCTTGAGCTTATGCAGGTCTTGTGCATACTGTCTCTACTGCTGTGAATGTCTATGGGCACCTGCCCTGCCGTGGTCCAAAAACCCTTCCCCTTAGTTGTCTAGCTCTTAAGTTCATTCAATCTTCTCTTCCATAACAATCCCCAGGAGGGGTGCGTTATAGATGACCCACTGAAGGCAGAGAAGTCTACAGTCTCAGTCTGTGTCTTGTAGGTCTGTGTTGATCACTGTCCACCATGGGAAGAAGCGTCTTTGTTTAGGCTGACAGCTGTTCGAAATGTGAGCTCTGGGGATGGAACTAGAAACTGAGCCCTCTCTCAAGCACCCTGGATTTCTGGTAAATGAAAACGTTTTCCTACTTGCAGACTAGCAACTCCATTAGCAGCTATTTACCCAAGAGAAGAGAAAATAAATGTCTATGAGGCAGTGGTCACAATTGCCAGTAACCTGGGAACAGCCAAAACGCTGGGGTGAACAGGGAGGATTGGGAAGGTTGCCCTCTGGATCAGCACTCCACAGAGTGTAGAGAAAAACCTAAGTGCATACACAGTGCACAGATGAACCTCCCGGGTATGCGGCGTGAAGAATGGTGCTGAAAACAAGCATGGTATGCTTCCATGTATACAGAATTCTGGTGAGAGAAATCACAAGAATTGTTGTCTGGGAATGACCAGAAGTGGCGTGTGCACTGTGCACACACACACATACACACACACACATACACACACACACACACATACACACACACACACACACAGAATCTGGGGCATGGGAAAGGGCTTGTGTGTTGGCTGATGTGCATATCAGAAGAAAGATATGTACATTTTTTTGGATATGTACATTTTTATTGTATGTCAATTTTGTCTCAGTTAAAATAACAAAACAGAGGCTGGGCATGGTGGCACACATTCCTACCCTCAGCTTGGGATGCAAAGACAGGTGGGTGGTTTCCATGCCAGCCAGAGCTACAAAACAACACACACACACACACACACACACACACACACACACACACACACACACACACACAAAGTGGGGGGAGAAAGAAAGAAAGAAAGCAAACAAAACAAACAAAAGAAAACACCAGGAGGCTGCACTGGCAAGATGGCTCAGCAGATAAAAACTACAAGTTGTCCTCTGACCCTCACGGGGATGCTACAGCACACATAGGTCTGTGTACATGCACACACGGAGAGAATAAGTAAATAAAAGAGGCTGTCCTCAGAACAGCTCTTTCTTTGTCCAAGCAACTGCAGAGTACAGAAAGGCCTGCAGAGCCTGAGGGCCTGGCCGGGCCCTAACTGCTCGAGCGAATTGCTTCAGCCTAAGGAGCATCTATAAATTACTCTTGAAGTCTGTGCTGGCCCTGTTGCACTCTGGTCTCCTCTAAGTCTCTGCATTTATTTTAGGCCCTTCCCCTTCCATGGCTGAGTCCATCAGAAAAAATAAGCGTTCCCCTGGGTGACGTGTGACCCCAGTCACAGGGTAAGCTGTCTGGCCAACTTGGGCAGCTGACAGAGGAAGATATCCTGGAGGTCTGCACCACCAGTTGGATCTGGAAGGATGGATGCTCCCTGGCCAAGAGGAGGGAGGAGGGCCAGACAACCTGGAAAAAGAAAATTTCCCAGTGAGTGACACTCCAGGCCAGTCCTTCAGGAAACCCATGCTCTTCCCCAGGGCCAGCATTGCATTTGTGCTGATTCCCTTGGAACTTCCAGCCATAGGGAGCCAGACAGACGAGGGGCAAAGAGGAGGAGGACTAAGGAGATGGAACAAAGTCGAATCAGGAGGAAGGATGCTGAGGCGGGAGAAGAGAAAAGAAGGCGGACTTGAGACTTCTGATGCATTAACAATTGCATCTCTTTGCCGAGGGTTTGAAGCCTCTCACACCGCCCCACACTGTACACCATGGGTACCGGGGATCAATGTTGTAGGTGTGGATCTAGGTCAGGAGGACACCAGATGGGAGCTGTGGCTTCTTACACGGAGAGTGATGGGAACAGACAGTTTATAAGGGAAAAGAACACTTCTGTACAAGGGAAGATGGCAGAGGGAGCAATATTAGACCTCATGGCCATGAGAATCCCTAATGGGTCATTTCCACGGTACCCACCATCTCCCACACTTGTCTGCCACAGGCTTTTCCTGTCCTAGTCTGTCTTTTACATGTAGCCCTGACTGGGAAGGGTCTCCAGACTTCTTGCCAACTGGCTTCCTTCATATGCTGTTGATCTGCCCTCTCTGTCTACTCTCCTCCACATCGAGACCCTCTTTAATACAGGAGGAAGCAGAGACTGGGGAGTCAGGGCATGCCCGAGTTCACTCAGCTAGTCAAAGAACAGAGGGGAAGGCACTCAGAGTCCCCATCTTCCAGCCCTGCTGAGTGTTTACATGGGACATGATTCAGCACAGCTCCAAAGCCCCAAGGACTGCTGCCTGCGAAGCATTCTATGCTCACTGGTGAGGAAACTGGGCCTCCCGCCCCTACCCTTTTAGGAAATGTAGATCTGCAGGAAACACTTGGCTTTGATGGGAAGGACTAATTAGAGGTCATTTTGATTAAAAAAAACAAAAAACAAAAAAAAAACGGAGTCGGTGTATCTAATTCGGTTTGACCACAGTCGCTGGGCATTTGCACCAAGTCCAGGGCACTGGGAGTTGAGTTTGTTGGACACTGAACCATCTTTGGATTTTCTTGGCGTTGTTTTCTTTCTCTCTGGTTTTGTTTTGATTTTGTTGCTGTTCTTGTTGCTTTAAAAATATACACACTCCGGAGTCGGATACTTTTGACTTCTTTGATGCTTGGGAAGCCAACCATACACTCCTAAAGTTAGACAGAATGGAGTTGACCTTGGCAGAAATTAGACCACAGCCTCGGCGGTCTCTGGCCAGGGGCCTGGCCCACAGCTGGTGCGGTCAGCAGAGTGTCATTAAGTTCTCTGGAGAAAAGCAGAGCCCAGAGACCTGCTGCTTCCACCACTATTGGCATCCTGCCTCTGTGCAGGCAGGACCAAGTGCTAACGAGAGCTGAGGCTGTACTGCCGTGGCTTGGCAGTGGGGCCCACAAAATACCTCCAAAAGATGTCTCCCCTCCAGAACCCACACTGTAATGACCCTTGCCAGTGAATTCCATTGGTTCCCTTACCTGCCTGTCAGTAAGGACTCTTCTGGTTTGGGCTTTGAGGATACACCTCTTTTGGTAATGCCTGTTTAATGAGCACAGGATCTCCAAAATCCATGCCAAGTGGTGAAAGGCATGGCAGCACACGCTTGTAATCCCAGCCCCGAGGAGACAGACAGACAGACAGACAGACAGACAGATAGACAGACAGACAACAGTCAGACAGGGGGAGCCCAATCAGACAGGAGGATCCCAGGGGCTCACTGGCCTGGGTTAGTGAGTTTCAGACTGTGAAAGACCCTGCATCAGTCGAAGGTGGAAGGTGGATATTATCCCCGAGAGGAGACCTGAAGTTGTCCTTCAGTATCTGGATGCATGCACACAGGTATGCCAACCATACCCACACACTCAAGCATTAAATAAAAAAAAGGACTCCTGATGGAAGCCTATCCGATCACAGCGCCACATTTAACCCAGCCTTGGTGATTGGGTCCGTCTTGGACACATGACCACAAGCAGGCCAATCACAAGTCTTCTGTCCTTCTGCTCTGAGTTTGTTAAAGAGACAGGGCTTCTATTCGCTGTTGTGGAAACAATCTGAAACTGTAGGCTGTGTTCAAGCTCCTGTGCTTCATCTCTAGACCCAGCAAGCTGAGGCAGCTTACTCCTAGTGGCTATCATGGCAGTGGTATAACCATTTTGGATTTTCTTCCTGGCATCTGTAACCAATAGCTGCAAGCCAAGGGTACGTCTCACTCAACTTTGTGTTTTAAGTGCCGGCAACAGAACAGGCTTGTTAAATAGATGTTTAAACGTCCTTAGAAGGGGGAGAGAGAGTTGGGGTAGCTGAGGAACAGGCAGTGCTAGACATGTGTCAAGCCTGAAGGCCATGCACTAAATATAACTTATTCAGTGAAATCTTCCTTCCCGACATTGTGGTGTCAGGACCTTGATTGCGATGATGGGTAAAATGAGGCACCGGGAGGCTGATGGCATGAGCTCACAGGCTCTGACACTTTGGAGGCTGCACATCTATGTATCTCCTCCCCAAGGTGACCTGCTTGCTAGTGTCAGGTCCTTGGGGGAAGCCTGTAGCAGTTACTGGAAGGAAGAGGTCTACAGCCAGACTTCTCAGCCTCCATAGTCCCCAGCCCCCCAAGCCCAGCACACACAGGTTCCTGCATTTCCCACCTTACATTCCAGCTGCTCAGTGGCACTAAGGTCAGGCCAACGTGACCTTGCTGGGCCGAGCTGTGAGCTCTGAAATCCAGAAGCGGCATGGTAGAGCACGCTGGGGGCCTGAGAGATGATATGAGCTCAGGATCTGCATCTTCACTGAAACCTACATGATCCTGAGTGAGGGGCCTTAGCAGTCATTTCACCTCACCAATAGAACAAAGGGCTAGTATGCTTACTGTTGTGACTCCCATCTTGCTAACCATTCAGGAATGCCTTTCCTGTGGCCTGGATCACCCTCTACTCCCTCCTACATAGCCCTGGGGCAGCCTCCTGATGGGCACAAACCAACTCACTTGCCCAAATGCCTGGAACAAGAGCCTTCCTTATTTTGCAGCTGTGACACTGGAGGTCTAGAGAGGTAAAAAGACTCACCCAAGGTCACTCCAGGCCAGTTAGGAACTGAGCCAGAGCTTTTGATATCACTGAGTCAGCCTCCTTTTCCTCCAGATGTGCTGACTGGATCACATTAGTACATAGCAAGATGCCAAGCCAAATTATATGGATACCTAACTGGAAAACAAATCAATCACATCGATAGAGCTTGATGCAATAATAAAAAAAAAACCACTGAGATATAATGTTATATAATAAGCTGTGTGACCTCAAGAACATTAATTAACCTCTCTGAGTTTGTCTCCTTATCTGCCACTTGTGCATGCTGGTGTGTGTGTGTGTGTGTGTGTGTGTGTGTGTGTGTGTGTGTGTGTGTGTGTGTGTGTGGTGTGTGCAAGATGTCAGTATGGGGTGCCTTTCATTGATCTCTCCCTGCCTTTATCTTTTGAAACAGGGTCTCTCATTGAACCTGAATTTCATCAATTCAACCAGGTTGCTGGCCAACGAGCTTCAGGGCTATGCCTGTCTGCTTCCCTAGAACCCAGATTATAGATACATACTACCAAGTCTGGCTCTTTACATGGGTTCTGGGGATCTCACCCTTTCACCAATGAGCCATCTCTCCAGGCCCCTCTATGACACTTTTGAATGCTAATAACCCATAAGTTTATGTAGCTCATATGATACTAGAAAAATTCAAGCTATATAGAAATAGGCGTTCAATATGAGAAGCAACAAAAATATCCAGTACTGTCCTTAACTTATATAATTACAGGCCAAGTTCTGCTTCTGTGAAGGCTTGCCTGCTGGGCACAATGGGAGAGGGGAGGCCTCCCGGAAGGCAATACTAAATCTGTCTAAAAGGATGCAGGCAGGAGAGAATGCCACTGCGCTGCAAACAAGAGAGGGTGAAGAAGGACAAGGTGAGGGGGACAGAGCAACCTGGAGAAACCCCGATGTGAGCTATGGAGGAGGCAGAGATCAGCTTGAAGGCTGCTCGGGCCACCGAGTGACAGAGGCCTTGCTCTACAAAGGGTGCCCGAGAATCTCTTGCTGAAGGCAGCTCTCTCTATACTCAGGAGTTCTGAGAGGCAGAGATGTGGTAGGCAAAGGCTTTGAAATGCTCTCTTTTCTTAGATCCAATCGACTCTTCTTGGAGAATCTCGGGCTTTGGAGCAAGGAAAGAGTCAAGTTCACTGAATCGGGGGCTGCATTCACTCACACAATGTAAAAGCCGAAGAACAGCCCTGAATCACAGCGGGATGTGGAGCTCCTGATGACCTCAGAGTTTGTATTACTCTGTTCTCATTTCATTTCGCCCTCCTTCCCAAGCATCCTTTCCTGACGGGAGCCTCGAGCCAGATGGTACCCAAGAAGCTCCTGACTTAGACTTGCCACTTAAGGCCAAAAGGGTGAGTTCTCTGCACTGCTGTCTCCTGCAACCTCATGGGTCGATGCTCATTGGCTCAGACTTGATCACGTTCCCATCTTTGAACCAATTACCAAGGCCTGAGGCTACACAAAATACTCCTAATTGGGCCAAGCCAAGGCTGTGCACCCATCTTTAAAAGTAGCAAATGGGTCTTACCCTGAAAGGAACCATGGAAACAGACACAAAACAGGGATGCCGCTTACCAGAGAAAAGGCCCGGATGCTTAGGCACTTGCACTCGGCCCCCATTAGCAGATAAGGAAGCAGGTTCACACTGGTTGACATCCTTTCCAAGACCTCACTGGGATAGAAATAGAAAACCCATCTTCAAGGCAGGTGCAATGGGTGATCTTAATCTCCCCGTGATGGAATTTAGAGTCACCATGGAAACAAACCTCTGGCGATAGCTGTCAAGGAGTCTCTGGATTCTAGAAAGCCCCGCTCTGAATGTGGGCGGCACCATTCCTGTGGGCTGGGACCCTGGGCTGAATTAAAAGGAGAAAATGAATTGAGTACCCGTACTCTTCTCCCTTGGTCTCCAGACTGTGGTTGCTATGTGGCCAGCTGCCTCAAGTACCCAGGGCCATGCCTTCCCATGCAAGGCGGACTGCATGAGCTGTGAGCCGCAGCAAACCTTCCCGTCCTTAAGCTGCTCTTGTAAAGTACTTATCACAGTCACACGGAACATACCAAGCCATGAGCCCAGCTTCCTCGTTTTGTGTTGAGCATTGTGAAACTCCAACGCAAAGCCGTTGAACACCCTCATAACCACCCCCTCCCCAAGAGATCAGAAGCCTGAGGTGCAGGGCACTGGACAGACAGCCTTAGGGAAGTTTTCATCTTTCTTCAATTAATACTTCTTGGAGAGTCTCGGCAGCAGGGCAGGAATTTGTTAAATTACATAAACATCATTGTGACCCGTAAAATTCAATGAATCTCGGCCTGTTTACCCGCGGCTGGCTTTAATGTTTGCACAGTGTAATTTAATGTGTCAATTTGCTCTCAAATAAAAAACATCTGGCCCTCTGACATGCCAAAGAAACTGGAGAGCTGATGTTCAAAATCGGTGCAAAGCTCCAATCCGGGACGATGCAATGCGGAGGAAGGGAAGGCACGAGGCTGGGGAAGGGAGGCCCTGTGTCAGTCCCATCTATTCCTGGACTCATGACAAACCCCTGTTTGCAAGTCTGGAAGATGCAGTAGATTTCATCCTAATTAGAATTAAGAAAAGCCAGGGAGAACACATACCATCTTTAGCTGGCACCCGTTGTGCAATTAAATTTCCTGCGGCCGTCCCTGCCAATATTGACGTTCATATGATTGGATTTTTAACAATCTTATTATTTTGTAATTGAGAGGGGCAAGAAGAAATGACACTCTTCTGTAGCGATGAGCTTCACTGCAGCTGAGGCGCTGTTCTCTGCACTGGCGGTGTCTGCCTGGCCTGAGCTCCCTTCCCTGTGGGTTCCAGGTTGGAACCCGAGGAGGGGACTCCGAGCCAGCGCTGTCCAGTGAGGTCATCCCTTCCGCACAGCTTGGTTCTGCTCCACCAGATCCACACACACTGCTCATGCTACAGGCAGAGGCAGGCTTGGCAAGGCAGGGTTGAGTTGGAGGCCTGACCTACAAAGGAACAGCTCAGGGAACCGGGTCGTCCTCTGAGTGACAAGTGGGGTCCGAGACCTTGGATGACGCTCCTCCAGGAGTTGGGCACTCCAGGACTCTGCCGGGGAATTCTTCCCTGAGATATGAAACTAGAGGGCCACCTTTGTCACTTCCATTTTCTTTCCCAGTATCTCAGGGTGGGTTGGGTTGAGGAGAACCAGGATGGTTTCCACTCCCCTATTTCTCACCCCTATAAACACTTGAGACATCCTGACAAAAAAGGGCCCGGCCTGGAGCCCTGGCAGACACCCTACTGGAAAGAGCCCGAGTCTGTTCTGGCGGTGGAAGGACGAGTCTGTTCTGGCGGTGGAAGGACGAGGTCACCATGAGTTCAGCCTTGCCTGAATGAGCTGAAGGCAGAGAGTCCTCCTTAAGGGAGTCTGCAAGAACTGCTTGGGCTAAAGCAGCAGGCAGACTTTCCTGTGAGCTGTCAGAAGGGATTAGGCGGGTTGCTCTGTAAACACTGCCGGTCCTCCTGCCCCCTCCAGGACAGCCAAGCCTCTTCCTTCAGATCCTCCTCGGGACACTGGACTCACACCAGTCAAGTCCTTGACATTTCAGCAAGGCTAGGGGAAATCTGTGTTTTCCGTGATTGAGCCCTGGGTAATTACACATTTTCCTAAGTGATTGCTGTTTTCCAAACCCAAAACGTTTTTTGGGAGGGGGTAAGAAAATGAGCTGTCTGTCCAATATGTGAGAAAGGCAAGACTGGTGGAGAAACTGAGAGCAGAGAGAGTGAGAGAGGGGGTGTGGGGGATGGGGGAGGCGGGAGAGAGAGATAGAAACAGAGACAGCGACAGAGACAGAGCTCACGTGCACACAATGAGTTGACATCAGTTCTTAGTCACTCACTCTACACCCGACTTTAAATTATTTTATTTTAATATCATTTTGGTGTTCTTCTGTTTTGTTGTTTGTTTTTTGAGACATCGTCTGGCTGTGTAGTTTTGTCTTGCTTGGAACACAATATATAGACCAGGTCACCACTGGCTTTGAACTCACAGAGATCCACTTGCCTCTGCCTCCTGAGTACTAGGATCAAACACAAGCACCACCTCAGATGACTTCCACCTTAGGTTTTGAGACAGGGTCTCACTGAACTGGGAGCTCAGGGACTTGGATGGATCAGCAGTCCAGTGGGCCAGTTTCCCAGTGCTGGGATAACTGGTGTGCCACCATGTCTGCTTGTTATGTGGATGCTGGGGACCTGAACTCATGCTCTTCTGTACACAGGACCAGTACTCACCAACTGAGTCACCTCTCCTAGGCCAGCAGTGGAGCCCTGCAGGTGGAGAAAACCCCACCCTAGTCAGAGCCTCAGGTTGGCCCCCTGAGACCACCAGACAGCGACCCTGAGTAACCCCTCAATTACTCCAGTTTTCTCCCCTCCGTTTCTGCCAGGTGCCAGACACTGGGGTGGCCACCAAGGACAGAACTGTGGAGCTAAGAAATCTAGTCAGATGTTACCATCATGAAGGCTGCTCACTTCAACAAAACATGCTGAAACAATTGTCACTCGGTTCGAAGGGTAGAGAAGAAACCAAGAAAATAACGGGAAGCTCTGAGGAGGACAAGGCTTCACAGAGGTGACTCAGGGTCCCCAGGGACGAATAGAAGTTGGCTAGCCTCATAGAATCACAACAGAAACCCTGGTCTTGTACCAAGGGCCCCATAGCAATCCAGTGTCTAAAACTTACCACAGCTCTGTGAGGTAATATTTGTCTTTAGATACTGGAGCTAGAGTGCAGAGACAGAGCACTCTGGCCCAAGGAAACTGTGTGGGGGAAAAAAAGACACACCACTGAGTATAGAAGGCATTCACTAGGAAGGGAGGGGAGGGAGGTGTCAGGGATGGGTGAGGAGTGGAAGAAACAAGAGGCACTTAACTAGCAACATTCTGTGGAACCTAGAGAGATGGCTCAGTCTTCCAGAGGACCTGAGTGCAGTTCCTAGCACCCTTCTCCCATAACCGCAGCTCCAAAGGGTGCCTTGTGACCTCCTGCACCTGTATGCATGTTACATCCCCGACACACATATTAAACATTGAAAATAATTTTTTAAAGTAAAACAAAGCATACTGTATCCCTCAGGGAAAATAGAGTCCCTTCCAACTTCCCACTCCACACTGTGTCATCTCCCCACTCTGCAGGTCCTGGGGTCACCCACAAGACTCACCAGTAGGACCTCCTATTCTCCCCGCCCCATAGGTAGACAACTTGCCAAACTAAGGGTTGTTGCTTCCCTGCAGGAAGGAGGAGATGACTTCCAAGTCCCCTTCCCTTCACCTCAGAAAACCCGAGGACAGAAAGAGACCCTACAGCTGGACCTCCTCCTTCGGGGTGGGGATGAGGGAGACAGAACTCTGCTCTGACATCTGTGGCCATGGAGGGGGAAGTCCTTGTCTGCCTGGCTTCTGCTTTCTTAAATAATGACTATTTGTGTCTTTTTCCCCTCAACAGTCCTCCTTACACACACACACACACACACACACACACACACACACACACACACACACACAGAGAGAGAGAGAGAGAGAGAGAGAGAGAGAGAGAGAGAGAGAGAGAGAGGGAGAGAGAGAGGGAGCAGCTAGTGTCCACTCCAGACATAGATGACAAGAGGTCTCAGCAAAGCAGCCTAAAGAGACACTGAACAAACTGTTTCCTGGACAGGCTTGTCATCGTGACCCTTGTAAGCCAAGAGCTCACTGTATAACTTGGGAATGTACAAATATTTACAGTTGTAGGGAAGGGAGCCAACATCTGCTAGAGGGTCCCAGCATGGGAAAGGAGCTGAGGTCTACCTAGCCAGTCGTCCTCACCATTCCAATGCCCTCACAGGATCCCCTTCCCTGTCACCAGTCACCCTGTCTCTCTGCCCCTAGCTTTGAGTCTCTGCAGCCTCAGAGCAGTGGATGTTCTTTCTCACAACAACCTTGGAAAGCCTCTGACTCTGTTGTTCTTGGGCCCCTTGCCTCTGCAGTCATCTTCCCTTGATATGCAGCCTAGCTGGTCACTGTCCATCTCAAACAATGACTTGCAAACCAGTTCCCATTCTACAGCCGAGCGGCTTGTCATGCTCTGACCCCTGTGCCCATCATTCCTGGTCTCTGAGACACAGCTTGGGTGAGAGGGTGAGAGGGTGGGAACAAACCTGTCCGCGATGCCTGAGCACTGTTCTAGCTCTCTGAAACCAGCAAGTTCAGAACAACCCCAGGGAGAGGACATTCTTCTCCGAAATTGATTTGGGAACTTGATCTTCTGGCCTAGAGTTGAACAGAAATAAAAGCAGGTGGGTCTCTGGTCCCAGTGACTCTTATTTTGTATTCTGTCCCCTTATTGACTTGGTATTAGGAGAACTGGTTTCAAAGCTCTTTCTTGTGTAATGAACTTCTCTAAGCCTAAGGTGACTACCTGGTCCCAGTTTGCTAGACCTGGTGATGGTGGTGGTGGTGGTGGTGGTGGTGGTGGTGGTGGTGGTGGTGGTGGTGTGTGCGTGTGTGTGTGTGTGTGTGTGTGTGTGTGTGTGTGGTGTAGAGGACATCCTCGGGTGTCATTTCTCAGGCGCCATCCACCTTGTTTTTTGAGTCAGGGTCATTTGCAGGCCTGAAACTAACCGACTAAGCTAGGCGGGCTGCCCAGCAGGCCCAGGGGATCTATGTGCTTGTCTCCACTTCCTCAGTACCAGGACCATAGACGGCCCACAGGAGAGTGAACTAAGGTTCTCATGCTTGCATAGCAAACACAGACTCAGTCAGCTCCTCAGCCTCCAAACCAACTTGGAGGGTTTGAAGTTTGTTTTTATGTTATTTGGGGAGTTGTTTTGGGGTTTGGTTTTTGGCTTTTCACAGAGGTAAGACCTGTGTCCCCAGAGACCACTCAATTATGGACAAACGGGTCCAGTTGGTCACCCTTTAAAACTAATTTCCTCACTATGAAATGAGAATAATAGTGGGATTTTTTTTGAAGTTTCTGAGACGATACCCAAAACTTGCCAAGATGCTGGCATACATACATACATACATACATACATACATACATACATACATACATAGATACACATATGTGTACATGTGTGTATATATAGGCACTTCACTTATATTTTATTAAATTGAAAACCTAATTTATGTAGCAAGTTAGAAAGACGCAGAAGTGGGGGGGGATAAGAAGTGGGCTTGAGTAGTTTGAGTGGGCGAAAGACGTTGAAGAACATTAAGAGATCCCTGGCAAAGGGTCTCAAGGCTGTCTAGTGTGAGTTCCCCATTGAGGTTCAGTTAGGCGCTCCAGGTGAGACTTCTTTAGCAGGCTCAGGGCTAATCCTATGCACTCTTACATCTGAGGAAGCAGAGTGGATGAAACTCCCCCTGAGTAGAGCCACAGGAAATGACTTAGAGCCCTGTGTCTTAGTCTTATGGGTTAGCACCTGTCCACACTGTGGAGTTGGCTTTTGGCCAGGAGACAGGACAAAGGGGGCACAGACAAGAGACTCCCATGAGAGCCTGAGTCTGCAGTTCACCCACTATGACTGCAGACGCTTTGTCTTCACACATCCGGTCCGGTCACCGCATCTGTAAAATGGGGAAGAGAAAGCAGACAAGGTGTCTAACAGACAGTCAGCAAGACAGCAAGGAGGTCAAGAGCTTGTCTCCACCACCCTCTAAACCAGTGGCCTTGGGGGCTGTTACTGTACCCTGTGCCTTGGCCCATGACCTCACAGGATGATGACAGTGTGACCTAAGGGGCTTCTTAGTGCATGGTAAGTTCTCAGTAAGTATCACTCATATTGACCCCCCCTTACACATACACACACACACACACACACACACACACACACACACACACACACACTGGGCCTAACGTGATGGTAAACCACGGCATCTCTCCCTCTCTACGTCACCAAGGGTTAGTGAATAATGATCATTTATTAGGGTGTTTGGTTAGGTTCCTTTCCCTCCTGAATCTACCCTATCATTCAGCTGGCTCATGTCGAACTTGAGGCAGACTTTAGAACCTCTTGATCTTTTTTTATGAGAGCTGTAGGCAAGCCAGGTCTCCCTCGCACTGCCCTTGTGCAATTCCATTTTGGAAACTGTGTTCGAGACATTAGATTTATTGATGCTGAGTTTCATCTGCTTGCTTTTGACCCAGCATTCTCCACTGTCGAGATCATCCCGGACTCTAAATCTGTCAGCTCCTCCAGCTTTGAGTCATCTGCAAATTTGATGCACATGTTCCCCACATCTTCATCCAAACTCAGCCTGAAACAACTATTTTATAGGTAAAAATAGACACAGAGACACAGGACACTCTGCAGATCAGAGGGACCCGCACTCAAGGCTGAGCGGTGGGGAAACTCATCATGTGGAAGCAGGGGCTTATGACCCCAGATCAGATGTAAGACTTTTCCATACGCATGCCGCTTACATTTGCTTGTCTCTTCTCCCCTGATTCCAGAATGTTCTCAGTGATGACAAGGAGAGTTCACTTCAAGGCCACCTATGGCCACTTCCAACTTCTAAACCTGAGTCCACCCGGATGGTTTGCGTCTGTTGGCAGCAGAGGCAGCCCCCAAAGCCAAGGCCTGCACTCCCCTACCCCACTACTTCTCTAGCCAAAGATACCTGCTACTCATTCAAGAGCTGAATCTTTACTGGCTCAGGGAGGTGCAGGCCGTGGTGATTTACTGCCGACTCAGGGGTTCATGGAGTCTGAGCCACACCAACCAGAGCTGTGTTGGATCTGCTCTAGGCCACCAGTAGCTGCCCACAGTTCTGAGCACAGCCAACCCAGGTCCTGAGGGCATCTTGTGTTACAGAACAGGATGGCCTGCAGGGCTTACTGACAAGAATGCAAGTCAGCATTATGGAAAGGACCTTTGGCAAAATAGTAGGAAAAAAAATTTCTATAAGGAATTTCCATAGAGTATGGTTCAAAAACAATTCTATTCAGGAACAAATTCTATTTCTCCAGATAGCGTGGCCCCTGCTTATGTAGCTTCTCCAAGCCTCATGCCCACCTTCGGCCTCCATACTGTAGCAGACAACTGGTCAGATGTCCCCTACCCCAGGACAGTCTTGTGGCCCTTGGAGACATGACCTTCTCTTTTGCTTTTGTTTTTCATGGGTCAGTGTGTAGTCTGTGTGCATGGGTATATGTGTTCGCATATGTGTGGGCACATGTATGTGCTGTGCGTGGAGGCCTAGCGGTTGATCTCCTGAGGCTTCTACACATTGTTCTGACCTTTACTCATTGAGGAGAGACTGCCAATATGGCTAGCCTGGCCAGTCAGTTTATTCCAAGGATCCCATCTGTCTTCCAAGCACTGGAGTTACAAGAGTGCCACCATGCTCACCTGGCATTTATGTAGGTTCTGGGGACTTGAACTCTGGTCCTCACACTGGCTGCTTATGCAGCAAGTGCCTTAGCTGTTGAGCCATCTTCCTGGCCTATGGACCTCCCCCTCCCTTTGTAGGGAAAAGAATGCTGAAGATGATGATGGAGAGAGATGGTACCCATGACAGACTGCTGAGTCAGCCATTGTGTTGGACCGTCCACGGGAAGCAGATGTTTTGTTATTCCCCTTTTACTGAGGAATAAACTAAAGCCCACTGAGATGACTCTTGACTGGGACTGAGACCTGGAATTGGAAGCCCAGTCTCTGCCCATGACATTGCAGACATCTGCATTAACCTCCAGGTAGCTTTCTCATGACACAAGCAGACTCTTGGGGCGAGTGGGAAGATGTTCACAAGCCCCCGTGTGTCACCAAGACCTGTGCTATGTATGGCCAGAATTCAGGGCTCAGTGGAAAAGGGGCGAAGCAGATCTGGTGACTTAGCCTTTTGGTGCATATGGCATCAATTCTTTGTCCCTGAATAATGGCCCTCTAATTAGGAGCAAGCCCCAAGATGGACAGGAGAAGAAGCTTTCTTGATTGCATGAGGAAGAGGTAGACAGTGGTACCAAGGAGAGGGCCCAGTCACTGTGCTGTCTAAGCACATGGGTTCTATACAGAGACTCCGGGTAGGTTCCCAGGACTCCTGCTTTCTTAGTTCTGTGAATTCGGATGGCCACTTCCGCATTTGTAAATGAGTATTATTCACTGAGCTTCACGTGTGTGGGTACATGTGCATGAGGAGGCCAGATACTGAAGTCAGATATTGCCCTCATGTGTTCTCTACCTTAATTCTTTAGACAGAGTCTCCCACTGAATCCGGAGCACACTGATTTGGCTTGAGTACCTAACCGGGGTGTTTAGGGGTCCTCCTGTCTCCATTGGGTATATGCTATCAAATCTTGCTTTTTTCATGTGGGTTCAAACTCTAGTCTTCATGCTCACATAATAAGTATTTTATCGCCTGAGCCATCTCTATGGAGCCCAGTATTGATTTAAAAAGTAGATTTATTCATTTTATAATATGTGTATGCGTGTCTTGTCTGCATGTGTGTCTGTGCACCATGTTCTGTGTCTAGTCTACATTGGAGTCTAAAGAGGTTCTGGGTCCCATGGGATCGGGAGTTATGGGTGTTTGTGAGCTGTCATGAAGGTGCTGAGATCTAAACCCAGATCCTGCACAAAAGCAGTAAGCACCCTTAATTGCTGGGACATCTCCTCAGCACCCACAGTATGTATCCTAATGTTACCCCAAGCTCATGTGGTAAAGGCTTGGTCCTCGGTGCCACAGAATTGGAGGTGACTGGATGACAAGGGCTTTGAACTCATGGAGGGACAGATCTGTTAACGGATTCTTGTGGACTTTAAGGAAGGGGATTTGTTATGCAAACGCGAGCATCCTCTTTTCCTGCTGCATGGCTGCCACGAAGTGAGTAGCTCTCCTTCACCCAGGAAATCTGTCCGAATGCTCTGTCCCACCACAGATCCAGAAGAAGGTTGCCAAGTGATCAAGGGCTGAGCCCCTTGAGATTGGGACCAAAATCTTTCCTCCTCTACAGTGCTTGCTTGCAGATGTCTGCTTCCATGGCAGTAGACAGCCAACACATGGGTAATAACTGTGCCTTATTGAAACATGGGAACGTAAGATGGAGCTTCACAGGGCCACATCTGTTAGCACATCTGTAGGTTAGGCAGTAACCTACTTCAGCTCTTCCTGACATCACCTATCTCACCACATCAAGCGATGCCCTCCCCTCAGACCCTTTTCCGTGAATTGCCCTTCCTGTGTCAAGACAATGACTGCTCCACTTCTATGGCCTGGAAAAATCATTTGCCCAGGAGGCACTGAGCTGAGCCAGGCCTTGACCACCTGGTGATACCACAATGACTTCCCGTCCCCACACACTGCCACTATGAGTCTCACCTGAGCCCAGGTCTGTATTTCCAGCATTTGCCAATCAATGACCTCCATCACTAAGTCCTGTGACAATCTTCAGGTTCCGATTGATTAGGGGGCTAAGGAGACTATGCTCTCCGCTTTAACAATCTTCCAGATATCTAAGTTGCTAGTCTGTCCTTTGTCAAACTGATGCAGTCTAGACTCTAGACCCCAGGGTCATCTGGGAGAAAAGCCTAGATTGAGTGATTGCCTGGATCAGACTGAGCTGTGGACATGTCTGGGGGGAATTGTCTTACATTTGTTTTTGTGGACAGGTCCAGACCACTGTGGGCAGCATCATTCCTGGCGTGTGGCCCTGGGCTCTACAAGAAAGCCAGTTATGCGTGAGCCCATGGGCAAGCCTGCAAGTGCTGTTCCTCCACGGCTAGTGCTTCTTATTCCTGCTTTGAGTTCCTGCTCTGACATCCCTCGGCGCATATATAAATAAATAAACAAACAAACAGATAAGTAAACCTTTCTTCCCCTGAGTTGCATTTAGTTGTGGCACTTGTCACAGTAACACAAAGAGATTACACAATGGTTCTGAGGGCCTTGCTTTGGTCAAAGTTTTCCCTTTGGTTCACCAGGGACCCTTGAGCAAATTTGGAAAAAGATCAACCAACGCTGGGAACCCTGAGACTGGAAACACGAGAGTCCCTTCAAATTGGCTTAAAGGGATCTTTGTATTGGAGGGTCTGTGGCCCCGTGTCTCTGGAGGGGCTCCTTCAGGAGCCATTCTAAAGGGAGATGGGATTCCAGGCTCCCCCACCCCCACCCCCAGCAGGGCATCTAGGCCAGGACCACCTTTTGCTTATCTTCTTCCTTGCTTCCTCTGGCTGTGCCTGTCAGAGCCTAACAGTTAGACTAAGCATTATTGCTCCCTACGCCCAGCCTGTACTACGCTCGCTCGGGGCAACTCGAGGACAGCCTGTGGAGAGAGAGCTGACATTTGTCTTAATTGGAGTTACCCATGTAAGTCCTGCCATCCCCTCCCGGAGCGCTCAGCCTTTGATAGGTGAGGGGCTCTGAACAGAGGGGGGCTCCTCATCTCCCTGGGAATACACCAGCGTTATTAGTGCAGGTGCTGGACGGGGATGTTCTGACTCGTCAGCAGGGAGAGCGAGCTGGAGGCAAATTTGAAAGAAAGAAGAAAGAAAGAAAAAGAGCAGAGATGGCAACTACAGCAGGAAAGGATGCTCTTTGGAATTCTCTCACAACCTCCAGGGCACATGCTACCCAGTCCAGCCCAGGAGTCTTTCTACCCCACAGGTCTTCAAACTCCTCTAGAGAAGTTCTTTAAATGACAGATAATTTGGTCCTTACCACTAGGGACATTTATTTCATTGGTCCAGGAGTATCCTGTGGACAGTAAAGTTTGAAAGTCTCCCAGTGAGTCTAACGTTCAGTGGGGCCAGAGGACGTCTGCTTCCATCTCGACAGCAGCAGGACTCTGATTGGTGCAGGACCATCCAAACCCGAGGAAACATCCTCTGCTGCCTCAGGATAGCTTTTACAGTTCACTGTGCTCAATAGCACAGTTCGACAACTTTTACAGTTCTACTGGCCCCGGCACATCTGCGTCAATGGAGGAGAACAAGCAACCCCACCACACACACACATGTACACATCCACACACATGCACAAACACAGACAAACATACATACATACACACACAAACACAAACACACAAGCACACATACAAATACTCTAATACATACACACTAATATATACATATATATGTACATACATACATACATACACAAAAATATACACACATACACAAGTATACACAAACACACACATACATACACACACAAACATACCTACACACACATACACACACAAACACAAACATATACACACACACAAACACACATACATACATGTACAAACACACCTACACACACACATACACACATATACACACATACCACCACCACCACAGCCAATGAATGTGGATTGGTTGGAGAAGACACACATGAGTGTAAGGAGTCCATTCTATTTCTTCACACTTAAGCCTCAAGCGAGCAAGGATGTGGGGTGCTAAACAGCCATTAACTGGTTCACTCGGTCACATAAGCAGCATTTATTGAGCACCTAGCGTGAGCAGAGCTGAGGGAGACTGAATGGGTATGTGAGATGGACTCTGTCCTTCTCTCAGTAGTGCCCAGGAAGATAAGGCCAGAGCAACAAACCCTGTGGGGTAGGAAAATTAATGTACCCTACGGCAAGGTGCCTGGCAGTGTCCCAGTCCACTGAGGAGTGCTCTGTCACCAGGTGTTGGCAACAGCCCTACGGAAGAGGTGGCATTATTCCCAATGCACAGGGGAAGAAACCAAGCCTCAGAGCAGCCACCGCTAGTGGGTGTTAAAAGCTTAGCTCCAAAGGAGGAATCAGAAGAGCTGGGGGAGGGGCTGGGGTGGCGTCTGTTAGTGGAGTCTGAGAGAGAGCTTGGAGGTCCCAGGACCACCACATAAGCTCACCACCACTGGACATGTGTCCTCCTTTGCTTTCTGTTGCTGTTATAAAAACACTGACCAGAAGCAGCCCAGGGAGGAAAGGGCTAATTTTTCTTACCCGTTAAGTTCTATTGTTGAGGAAAGTCAGGGCGGGAACTCAACAGGCCAGGAGGCTGAAGCAGGAACCATGGAGATGTGCTGCTTGCTCAACTTGTTCCTAGCTCATGTTCAGTCTGCTTTCATGATGTTATGAGTGTTAGCCTTTGACAGCTGACCTGTCTC
This sequence comes from Rattus norvegicus, assembly GCF_021556685.1. NCBI lineage: Eukaryota > Metazoa > Chordata > Mammalia > Rodentia > Muridae > Rattus > Rattus norvegicus. The sequence continues at coordinate 69,364,809 of NC_141541.1, forward strand.
TCCAGCCCATTGGTGGCCTTTGTGTTCAGCCTAGGTCTATTTGCCTCCTACATCAATTAGCAACCAATAAAATATCCTGCAGACCAGCCCACAAGCAATCTTCAAAGGAGGCAATTCTTCAAAGGAGGATCCCCCTTTTCCAGCTCGGCATCACATTGGCAATCAAGGTTAACCATTGTCACTGACTCTCAGAGGAGCCATCCCAGTAGGGGAGCATATTCCAGGAAAGGTTGAGGTGGAAAAGCACTGGTTCTCAACCTTCCGAATGCTGCGAGCCTTTAATACAGTTCCTCAGGTTGCAGGACCTCCCCATCATAAAATATTTTTGTTTTTTAATCATAATGTAAATATTGATATGCAGAATATCTGGTATGTGATTCCCCAAAGGATTCATGAGTACACAGGTTAAGAACCAGTGGTCCAGACAATTCTGATCAAGAGAGCTGGAATCCTGGGGAAGGGTTGGCAGGGAGGTTGAAAAGGCGCTTCTCGAGGGTTTAAAGTTCTCAGCATGGAAGGCACGATGGAGTGGAGACTTGTACTTCAGCACTGACTAAATAGGCCCAATGATTCCTGCCTTCAGTGGGTGGGTCCTCACCGAGGTGACGGCTGACTGCAGACTCTACCTTGGTAGGGCTTGATGGAGGGACACTATACAAGTCACTCAGAAGATCCCTTGGGCAAGCAGGAAGGGGAGGGGCCTGCAACTCCCTGATACTCACTTGTTTACCAGTGACATACAGTCATAGTTTCTGCATATCTGCCCTGGGGTAGGCCAGGGCCCCAGATGGTTTTCTCTGTCTTAAAAGAGATACTAATTTCTATATTCTTGGGGAATTATGATCCTAAGACATCTGAGTATTGTTTGGTCCTGGTAGCAGTCGTGGTGGTAATGAGGCAGATGGTAGAAACGATGGTGGCGCTGGTAGACGACTTGACGGAAGGGGGGATAGTTGTCACGATGTGGAGATGGGGTGGGATGATCATTTGATGGCATTGATGTTGCCGATGAGGGGGTTATAGTTGTGGTGATGATGGTGGTGAAGTGATTGTGGTATTGGTGGTGATGGAGGTAATGATAATTACGATGGTGGCAAGGAGGGTGCTGATGGTGATGGTGGTGGTGGGGCTGATGGTGGTGATGATGATGACTATGATGATAATGGGAGTGGGGCTGATGGTGATGATGATGATAACTATGATGAATGATGATGGTGATGGTGGGGTGGGGCTGTTGGTGGTGGTAAAGGTAGACACCTGAGTGACAGCTATCTCTCTCCTTGTCTCTGAGTCACATTTTCTCCACAATGATCATACCCTTCAGGCCTGCCTATCATACTATGCAGGTCTACACTTCTGCTTTTCTAACTTCCAACCAATTCTTCCCCCTGTATCTCCTAGTCTGGGGAATGACCCCATTAGCTAGCCAACCCAGGCTGTATAAGGAGTCTAGACATCTCAACTTTGCTCACCTCAGTACCAAGCTTAAATCTTGAAGCATTCAGGCTCATCATTGCTTCCTTTTCCCTCCCCTACTGAGGACCCCAGCACATTTCCCTTGGACAGTGAGAACAGCGTCCTAACGGAATTCAGGCTCTGACTGGTCTTTGACCAGGTGTGGTGGATTTTATATGCTTGGCTTAGGGAGTGGCACTATTAGGAGGTATGGCCTTGTTGGAGTAGGTGTGTCACTGTGGGTGTGGGCTTAAGACCCTCCCTCATCCTAGCTGCCTGGAAGTTAGTCTTCCACTAGCATCCTTCAGATGAAGATGATGAATTCTGAGTGCACCATGCCTGTCTGGATGCTGCCATGTTCCTGTCTTGATGATAATGGACTGAACCTCTGAACCTGTAAGCCAGCCCCAATTAAATGTTGTCCTTTATAAGACTTGCCATGGTCATGATGTCTGTTCATAGCAGTAAAACCCTAACTAAGACACCAGGCCACCCTACATCTTACCATGAGAGGCAACCTTTCCATAGGAACATCCTGCCTTGCTATATCCACATTATGCCCCACTGGCAGATCATATTCAAAGAGCATAGCTGGCTGGTGCTGGTGGGTGCAGGAGGGTGCTGGCAGATGCAGGTGGGTGCAGGCAGGTTCAGGTGGGTGCAGGTAGGTGTTGGCAAGTACAGGAGGGTTCAGTCTGCCTCTAGGCAGCTTCAAAGCTCTAGTTCTATGGTGCTTCAGGCAAATGCCACTTTGTCTCTTTTATCCTTGTCCCTCTCTGTCTTGAACACCCTCCTTCTCATTTCTGGCTCCCAGGAATCCCTGTGTTTCTCCACCCTGGGGCTGCATTGCTGTCTCTCTTTCCCATGCTCTGCCATGCAGTCTTCAGTCTTTTATCTGCCTCCTCTCCTGTGACACAAACTTTCCCTGGGGAAGAGATGTGTCTTTTCCATCTCTGAATCCTGTGGACCTAGCCCAGTCTCGTGTGCTTCCTGAGTTACAGGTCGGTGATGTTGCCCCCATATTCCACCCTGGTGCCTGTAACCAGGCAAAGGGCTGCATCTCCCTGACACCGCCCTTGATTGTCCGTAGCTCTGTGGAGGGGTGCAACTGGGTATTCACATTTTTTTCTGGTACAAACATTTTGATCCAGCCAACAAGGTGAAATGTCTCGTTCCAAATTGCCCAGAAGATTCTCCCCCAGTGTGTCTAGGTTTCAGGAGTGGTGACTCCACTCCGGGAACCATATATTATTTTTGAAACAGGCTCTTATCTTTTCTGCCTCTGAGAGATGCTGTGGCTGAGAAGTGGCTCCTCATGTCAGCCGTTAGCATGGGATGCCTGCATCCGGGGAGGAACGGAGGGCTTTGTGTTTCCAGATGAAGACAGAGAATGAAGACAAACATCTAGAAGGCACAAAGCCGTAAGGATCAGGAATATGAGAGAAAATGTGTCACAGCATTGTAGACAGCAAGCGGACGAGTGGCTATCAACTCAGCAGGAGAAATAAGAAGGGCCCTTAAGCTGGCATCAGGAATCTCTGAAAGGCAACTTGAAGGAAACTGCAGGATCCTCAAAAGCTTCAGGAGTTGACACCAGCGTGTGCCTGCGGAAGGAGGTGAAGAGATGGGTCAAAAATAAGGGTCACTGAGTGAGAGCAATTCACTGAGAGGCAATTAAAACTCTCGATGCCTGCCTCTCCCTCGTCCTGCAGGCAGCCGCTCACCTCCACATGGCCGGAACCTGAAGATGAAATGCATTCTGTGGTCAGCTCCGACATCAGAGGAAACAAGAACAATGCATGCTTATGGCTAAGATCCTCTAGCCATCTTTTCCTGTGTGTCCGTCCCCCCCGAGAGCTGTTGATACTCCATACACTGGGGACCTGTCCTCTGGAGGAGAGGAGAGGTAAGAGCCACATTACTCGACTGTTTACTCCAGTACATTTCTGTCAGAAAGCGTCTGAGGAATATAGACGTCAATGAAAATGAGGGAGAAGGTTAGGAAAAATAAAGGTGTGGAGGCCCCACACCTGGCTCAGTGCAGGATCAGGAAAGCTGAAGGGGAGATTGGATTACTGTGGGTGTGAGGCCAGCCTGGGCTATGAAGTAAGTTCCAGGCCAGCCGGAGCTATATAGTAGGACCCTGTCTCTAAAGGAAAAAGAAAAGAAAGAGGAGAAGGGGAGAAAGGAAGAGGAGGAGGAGGAAGAAGAAGGGAAAGGGGAGGAGGAGGAGGAGGAGGAGGAGGAGGAAAGAAGCAGGGAAGAAGGGGGGAAGGAAGGGAAGAAAGAAAAGGGAAGGAAAACAGATATGAGAGGAGTCTCCAAATCAGCAAAAAGATAATTCCAGGAGAACACAGGATAACGGCCAGGCCCCAGGCAGAGACTGTAATCAGTCTCAGGCAAGAGAAAAATCCAAAAGTTCCACCAAGCACAAGTTCAGAAAAGTAAAACTTACAGCATGCTAGATGTGCACTGATTGGGGCTGGCTGCTGTCCGGATCAGGCAGCCATTTTTAACGGGGAATTAATGAGTTACTAGGACACTAGGAAACAAGAAAAACAGAAGCAGATTTAGCGGGGGGAGTCCCAAACCGGCGGATCCCTGCCTGCAGGAGCTCTCTGCTCCCAAACCCCGTGGGAGAGAAACCTCACCGCCTGGTCAGGTGGGCACTCCTGAGGCTGCAGAGCGGAAAAGACCACCAACACTGCCCACCCCTGCCCACATCCCTGGCCCAAGAGGAAACTGTATACGGCCTCTGGGTTCCCGTAGAGGAGGGCCCAGGAGCAGCACGTCTGCTTCGTCTGAGACACCGCCGGAACCTGAAGGGACCGACCGGATAAACAGTTCTCTGCACCCAAATCCCGTGGAAGGGAGAGCTAAACCTTCAGAGAGGCAGACACGCCTGGGAAACCAGAAGAGACTGCACTCTGCACACATCTCTGCCGCCAGAGGAAAACACCAAACGCCATCTGGAACCCTGGTGCACGGAAGCTCCCGGAAAGGGCGGCGCAGATCTTCCTGGTTGCTGCCGCCGCGGAGAGCTTGTAGGCAGCACCCCATGAGCAAACTTGAGCCTCGGAACCACAGGTAAGACCAACTTTTCTGCTGCAAGTGACCTGCCTGGTGAACTCAAGACACAGGCCCACAGGAACAGCTGAAGACCTGTAGATAGGAAAAACTACACGCCCGAAAGCAGAACACTCTGTCCCCATAACTGGCTGAAAGAAAACAGGAAAACAGGTCTACAGCAATCCTGACACACAGGCTTATAGGACAGTCTAGCCACTGTCAGAAATAGCAGAACAAAGTAACACTAGAGATAATCTGATGGCGAGAGGCAAGCGCAGGAACCCAAGCAACATAAACCAAGACTACGTGGCACCATCGGAGCCCAATTCTCCCACCAAAGCAAACACGGAATATCCAAACACACCAGAAAAGCAAGATCTAGTTTCAAAATCATATTTGATCATGATGCTGGAGGACTTCAAGAAAGACGTGAAGAACTCACTTAGAGAAACACAGGAAAACATTAATAAACAAGTAGAAGCCTACAGAGAGGAATCGCAAAAATCCCTGAAAGAATTCCAGGAAAACATAAATAAACAAGTAGAAGCGCATAGAGAGGAGTCACAAAAATCCCTGAAAGAATTCGAGGAAAACACAATCAAACAGTTGAAGGAATTAAAAATGGAAATAGAAGCAATCAAGAAAGAACACATGGAAACAACCCTGGATATAGAAAACCAAAAGAAGAGACAAGGAGCTGTAGATACGAGCTTCACCAACAGAATACAAGAGATGGAAGAGAGAATCTCAGGAGCAGAAGATTCCATAGAAATCATTGACTCAACTGTCAAAGATAATGTAAAGCAGAAAAAGCTACTGGTCCAAAACATACAGGAAATCCAGGACTCAATGAGAAGATCAAACCTAAGGATAATAGGTATAGAAGAGAGTGAAGACTCCCAGCTCAAAGGACCAGTAAATATCTTCAACAAAATCATAGAAGAAAACTTCCCTAACCTAAAAAAAGAGATACCCATAGGCATACAAGATGCCTACAGAACTCCAAATAGATTGGACCAGAAAAGAAACACCTCCCGTTACATAATAGTCAAAACACCAAATGCACAAAATAAAGAAAGAATATTAAAAGCAGTAAGGGAATAAGGTCAAATAACATATAAAGGCAGACCTATGAGAATCACACCAGACTTTTCACCAGAAACTATGAAAGCCAGAAGATCCTGGACAGATGTCATACAGACCCTAAGAGAACACAAATGCCAGCCCAGGTTACTGTATCCTGCAAAACTCTCAATTAACATAGATGGAGAAACCAAGATAGTCCATGACAAAACCAAATTTACACAATATCTTTCTACAAATCCAGCACTACAAAGGATAATAAATGGTAAAGCCCAACATAAGGAGGCAAGCTATACCCTAGAAACTAATCGTCTTGGCAACAAAACAAAGAGAAGAAAAGCACACAAACATAACCTCATATCCAAATATGAATATAACAGGAAGCAATCATCACTATTCCTTAATATCTCTCAACATCAATGGCCTCAACTCCCCCCAAAAAAGACATAGATTAACAAACTGGATATGCAACAAGGACCCTGCATTCTCCTGCCTACAGGAAACACACCTCAGAGACGAAGACAGATACTACCTCAGAGTGAAAGGCTAGAAAACAACTTTCCAAGCAAATGGTCAGAAGAAGCAAGCTGGAGTAGCCATTCTAATATCAAATAAAATCAATTTTCAACTAAAATTCATCAAAAAAGATAAGGAAGGACACTTCATATTCATCAAAGGAAAAATCCACCAAGATGAACTCTCAATCCTAAATCTCTATGCCCCAAATACAAGGGCATCTACATATGTAAAAGAAACCTTACTAAAGCTCAAAACACACATTGAACCTCACACAATAATAGTAGGAGATTTCAACACTCCACTCTCATCAATGGACAGATCATGGAAACAGAAATTAAACAGAGACGTAGACAGACTAAGAGAAGTCATGAACCAAATGGACTTAACAGATATTTATAGAACATTCTATCCTAAAGCAAAAGGATATACCTTCTTCTCAGCTCCTCATGGTACTTTCTCCAAAATTGACCATATAATTGGTCAAAAAACGGGCCTCAACAGGTACAGACAGATAGAAATAATCCCATGCGTGCTATCAGACCACCACGGCCTAAAACTGGTCTTCAATAACAATAAGGGAAGAACGCCCACATATACGTGGAAATTGAACAATGCTCTACTCAATGATAACCTGGTCAAGGAAGAAATAAAGAAAGAAATTAAAGACTTTTTTGAATTTAATGAAAATGAAGGTACAACATACCCAAACTTATGGGACACAATGAAAGCTGTGCTAAGAGGAAAACTCATAGCGCTGAGTGCCTGCAGAAAGAAACAGGAAAGAGCAAATGTCAGCAGCTTGACAGCACACCTAAAAGCTCTAGAACAAAAAGAAGCAAATACACCCAGGAGGAGTAGAAGGCAGGAAATAATCAAACTCAGAGCTGAAATCAACCAAGTAGAAACAAAAAGGACCATAGAAAGAATCAACAGAACCAAAAGTTGGTTCTTTGAGAAAATCAACAAGATAGATAAACCCTTAGCCAGACTAACGAGAGGACACAGAGAGTGTGTCCAAATTAACAAAATCAGAAATGAAAAGGGAGACATAACTACAGACTCAGAGGAAATTCAAAAAATCATCAGACCTTACTCTAAAAGCCTATATTCAACGAAATTTGAAAATCTGCAGGAAATGGACAATTTCCTAGACAGATACCAGGTACCGAAGTTAAATCAGGAACAGATAAACCAGTTAAACAACCCCATAACTCCTAAGGAAATAGAAGCAGTCATTAAAGGTCTCCCAACCAAAAAGAGCCCAGGTCCAGACGGGTTTAGTGCAGAATTCTATCAAACCTTCATAGAAGACCTCGTACCAATATTATCCAAACTATTCCACAAAATTGAAACAGATGGAGCATTACCGAATTCCTTCTATGAAGCCACAATTACTCTTATACCTAAACCACACAAAGACCCAACAAAGAAAGAGAACTTCAGACCAATTTCCCTTATGAATATCGACGCAAAAATACTCAATAAAATTCTGGCAAACCGAATCCAAGAGCACATCAAAACAATCATCCACCATCATCAAGTAGGCTTCATCCCAGGCATGCAGGGATGGTTTAATATACGGAAAACCATCAACGTGATCCATTATATAAACAAACTGAAAGAACAAAACCACATGATCATTTCATTAGATGCTGAGAAAGCATTTGACAAAATTCAACACCCCTTCATGATAAAAGTCCTGGAAAGAATAGGAATTCAAGGCCCATACCTGAACATAGTAAAAGCCATATACAGCAAACCAGTTGCTAACATTAAACTAAATGGAGAGAAACTTGAAGCAATCCCACTAAAATCAGGGACTAGACAAGGCTGCCCACTCTCTCCTTACTTATTCAATATAGTTCTTGAAGTTCTAGCCAGAGCAATCAGACAACAAAAGGAGGTCAAGGGGATACAGATTGGAAAAGAAGAAGTCAAAATATCACTATTTGCAGATGATATGATAGTATATTTAAGTGATCCCAAAAGTTCCACCAGAGAACTACTAAAGCTGATAAACAACTTCAGCAAAGTGGCTGGGTATAAAATTAACTCAAATAAATCAGTAGCCTTCCTCTACACAAAAGAGAAACAAGCCGAGAAAGAAATTAGGGAAACGACACCCTTCATAATAGACCCAAATAATATAAAGTGCCTCGGTGTGACTTTAACCAAGCAAGTAAAAGATCTGTACAATAAGAACTTCAAGACTCTGGGGTTGGGGATTTGGCTCAGTGGTAGAGCGCTTACCTAGGAAGCGCAAGGTCCTGGGTTCGGTCCCCAACCCCGAAAAAAAAAAAAAAAAGAACTTCAAGACTCTAAAGAAAGAAATTGAAGAAGACCTCAGAAGATGGAAAGATCTCCCATGCTCATGGATTGGCAGGATTAATATAGTAAAAATGGCCATTTTACCAAAAGCGATCTACAGATTCAATGCAATCCCCATCAAAATACCAATCCAATTCTTCAAAGAGTTAGACAGAACAATTTGCAAATTCATCTGGAATAACAAAAAACCCAGGATAGCTAAAACTATCCTCAACAATAAAAGGACTTCAGGGGGAATCACTATCCCTGAACTCAAGCAGTATTACAGAGCAATAGTGAAAAAAACTGCATGGTATTGGTACAGAGACAGACAGATAGACCAATGGAATAGAATTGAAGACCCAGAAATGAACCCACACACCTATGGGTACTTCATTTTTGACAAAGGAACCAAAACCATCAAGTGGAAAAAAGATAGCATTTTCAGCAAATGGTGCTGGTTCAACTGGAGGTCAATATGTAGAAGAATGCAGATCGATCCATGCTTATCACCCTGTACAAAGCTTAAGTCCAAGTGGATCAAGGACCTCCACATCAAACCAGATACACTCAAACTAATAGAAGAAAAACTAGGGAAGCATCTGGAACACATGGGCACTGGAAAAAATTTCCTGAACAAAACACCAATGCCTTATGCTCTAAGATCAAGAATCGACAAATGGGATCTCATAAAACTGCAAAGCTTCTGTAAGGCAAAGGACACTGTGGTTAGGACAAATCGGCAACCAACAGATTGGGAAAAGATCTTTACCAATCCTACAACAGATAGAGGCCTTATATCCAAAATATACAAAGAACTCAAGAAGTTAGACCGCAGGGAGACAAATAACCCTAGTAAAAAATGGGGTTCAGAGCTAAACAAAGAATTCACAGCTGAGGAATGCCAAATGGCTGAGAAACACCTAGAGAAATGTTCAACATCTTTAGTCATAAGGGAAATGCAAATCGAAACAACCCTGAGATTTCACCTCACACCAGGGAGAATGGCTAAGATCAAAAACTCAGGTGACAGCAGATGCTGGCAAGGATGCGGAGAAAGAGGAACACTCCTCCATTGTTGGTGGGATTGCAGACTAGTACAACCATTCTGGAAATCAGTCTGGAGGTTCCTCAGAAAATTGGACATTGAACTGCCTGAGGATCCAGCTATACCTCTCTTGGGCATATACCCAAAAGATGCCCCAACATATAAAAAAGACACGTGCTCCACTATGTTCATCGCAGCCTTATTTATAATAGCCAGAAGCTGGAAAGAACCCAGATGCCCTTCAACAGAGGAATGGATACAAAAAATGTGGTACATCTACACAATGGAATATTACTCAGCTATCAAAAACAATGACTTTATGAAAGTCGTAAGCAAATGGTTGGAACTGGAAAATATCATCCTGAGTGAGGTAACCCAATCACAGAAAAACACACATGGTATGCACTCATTGATAAGTGGCTATTAGCCCAAATGCTTGAATTACCCTAGATGCCTAGAACAAATGAAACTCAAGACGGATGATCAAAATGTGAATGCTTCACTCCTTCTTTAAAAGGAGAACAAGAATACCCTTGGCAGGGAATAGAGAGGCAAAGATTAAAACAGACACAGAAGGAACACCCATTCAGAGCCTGCCCCACATGTGGCCCATACATATACAGCCATCCAATTAGACAAGATGGATGAAGCAAAGAAGTGCAGGCCGACAGGAGCCAGATGTAGATCTCTCCTAAGAGACACAGCCAGAATACAGCAAATACAGAGGCGAGTGCCAGCAGCAAACCACTGAACTGAGAATAGGACCCCCGTTGAAGGAATCAGAGAAAGAACTGGAAGAGCTTGAAGGGGCTCGAGACCCCATATGTACAACAATGCCAAGCAACCAGAGCTTCCAGGGACTAAGCCACTACCTAAAGACTATACATGGACTAACCCTGGACTCTGACCTCATAGGTAGCAATGAATATCCTAGTAAGAGCACCAGTGGAAGGGGAAGCCCTGGGTCCTGCTAAGACTGAACCCCCAGTGAACTAGATTGTTGGGGGGAGGGTGGCAATGGGGGGAGGATGGGAAGAGGAACACCCATAAAGAAAGGGAGGAGGAGGGATTAGGGGGATGTTTGCCCGGAAACCGGGAAAGGGAATAACACTCGAAATGTATGTAAGAAATACTCAATTTAATAAAAAAAAAAAAGAAAGAAAAACAGAAGCAAAGATCAACCGCAAAAAAAACAGAGCATGTGCGGTAAAGGGACCAGACACTCAAGTTCAGTCTGAATCAGCCACACACAGTGGCCACCCTTGGTCACAGTACCATCATCAATGCCTGTCGGTTGAGCAAATTACCTGTCGTCTGTTTGTCTTGGGAGGATGGAGACCGGGGGCATGCATGTGAGAACTAGATATGTCTGAGTGAGAGGGGAGAAGCTCAAGTCCACGTCTGTGTAGTAGAATGTCAACAAGCAATGCCTAAAGCAGAAGAATAGAGAACCTCACCAGATCATGTGAACATGTATTGAACAAGTCCATTTTAAACATTACAAGGAATTTTTCATGCAAGGAAGCAAACGAAGGCTAATATCACCAGACATTACAAAGTGTAGTCTACTGTGCGCTTGAAACTCTTTAATGTTCAAGAAGTTCGGAGCAAATACCTAACAAGAGCACCACATGGTACTGGAATATGGAGCTACCGTTTCTCAACCATAGGTGCAAACCACGGGAGTTCATCTCTGGGTCTCAGTTTTCTCATTTGTAACATAAGGATAAAGGGGGGCTGACGGTGGATGGCTCAATGGCTGAGAGTACTGGCTGTTCTTCCAGAGGGCCTGGGTTGCATCCCCAGATCACACATGGCTGCCCACAGCAATCTGTAACACCAGTCCCTGAGGACCTAATCTGACGCCCTCCTCGGCTCTCCGGGACCATTGCACACGTGGTGCACAGACACGCATGCAGGCAAACACCCATATACACACAATTAAAATATTTTTTTTAAAAATAGGGATGGCAGTATTTATGGCACATGATGATGGTCTTTAAGATAAATGTGGCTATTATCCAGGTGCCAAGTGCCGGTGCGTCTCAATAGGTATTTACTTACTGTCAATCAAGGCAATTCCTTGCCTTCTTTTCTCTTCCCGACAAACATCTCCTCTCACCCTTTACCTGTCAGAGATCGATTTTGCTTCTGTATTCTTTTGCTGTTTCTCCCAACATTTTTATGTGTCCCCTACCTCAGCTCACCCAGAGACTCAGGTTCATGATTCATGTGCTCGCAAGGAGCACTGGGAAAAGGGCTGACTCAAACTTCCTTTCCACCCCTCATGGATGGAAGGGGTTCTTCTTGTCCTGGTCTCTAACTCTATGTGCTCCGCACCCCACCCTTGCACAGCCATTTTTACTTCCAACCTTCTCGTCAGTCCTCCCGACCCAGTCCTTAGCCCCAGTCATGTTTCTTGCCTTTCTCTTTCCCTGTCTTCAGGTTTGCTTGACTTTATGTGAATGGGTAAATGCCTGCAAGTATATCTGTGCTCCACTTGTGTGCCTGGTGACCTCAGAAGTCACAAGAGGGTGCCAGCTCCCTGGAATTGGAGTTAAGGTTGGTTATGATCCTCCATGTGGGTGCTGAGAGTCACTATCCCATAAGCCTGGAGTGGAGAGACAGAGCAATCTAGAGAGGGCTGGATGGGGATTTCCTGGGAAAGGAGCCGACTTTCTCACTGGGCCTTTAGCTGCACAGGAATATTGACATGCCATGTCCCCGGCCTCATTCCTCACTAAACGCTAGCTAAGTTTCCCCAGACCCTACATAGTGTTCATGTCTCAGCACCTGTCCCAAACATTTCCTTGCCTATTCGAGCAACTAAACAAGAGATTGGATTCTTATAGCTCATATTCGAGGCTCATAGCTCGAATTCTAGAAAAATTCTTCACCAGGTGAATAGATGGCAGTTTTATCTTAAAGGTAAATGAGAATTGTTTGAGTAGAAACAGAGTGAGGAATATTTGCCAACCATGTTTCCAAGTAAGGACTTATATAGAGAACATCTACTTTAAATTTTAATTTTAATTTATGTGCACGTGTGTGCATGTGAGTGGGCACATGTGCCAGGGCACACATGTGCAGATGAGAGGACATTTTGTGGAAGTTGGTTCTCTCCTTCTACTCTGCACATCCTGTGAATTGAACTCAGATCACCAGGCTTGGCAGCAAGCATCCTTATCCACTGAGCCATCTTGCTGGCCCCAAGGATGTATACTTTTTAGAAATTTCAAAAACTTACATGTAGGCACACTATAACATGTAGAGCCTGGTCTACGAAGTGAATTCCAGGACAGTTAGAGCTACACAGAGAAGCCCTGTCTCAAGACGAAAACAAAACAAACAACAAAAAAAGAAAGGAAGCAAGGCAGACAGACAGACAGACAGACAGACAGAGAAAAGAAAGGTTAAATAGTAAGGATGAGAAAAACCATGCATATAACGGACGTGAGTTATGAGAGAGGACCTAAAGCGGACTGGCTTTCCGGTTCTGACTCTGTTGTGGGTTCCTCTTATTGGCAGACATATGCATATGTGCCTAGACATATACTAGATAGTGGAAGTGTGCGATCCACTGGGAAGCTCCCCAGTTTTGGAATGGCTAGTCTAACTGTATAGAAGTTCATTGAAATATATAGACTTGGAGTCTGATTAATCTGTGTGTGTGCGATATTTTCTGTACTCGGGTTTATAATAAACAAACAAGAAAGCAAACAATATTATTTCTAAAGCTTTTCAAGACTCAACAATCCAGTTTGGAAGTGAGCAAAAACAGGAGCTACTTCAGCAAAGAGGTAAAGATGGGCAGGTGAAGGGATGCTCAGCCTTGTAGCCAAGGAGATGCAACCTGAAGACACAATGACGCGCCTGAGAATGGTCCAAGCAAGAAAGAGTGAGGGTTCTAAGTATGGGATGGTGCAGCCAGTGCTGGAGTATAAGGGCTGGAAAGATGCTCGTTGGTTAAGGACACTTGCTGCTCTTCCTGAAGACCTGAGTTCAGTTCCCAGCTCCCATATCAGGGTGCTCACAGATGCCTCCAAAATCACCACTAGAGGATTTGATGCCCTCTTCTGGCCTCTACAGGTGCCCACATACATACAGCATTCATGCACATGCATGGCACACATGCACATGAACACACACACACACACACACACACACACACACACACACACTTTTTTAATTTTTGTAAAAAAAATTTAAAGAAAAGATGTAATGGCTTTGTAGCAATTTGGTAGGTTCTTGGTCTAAACACAAACCACGTGACTCAGAGCGCCAAGAGTAGCTACCTCAGTCCAATGGCTCACTGTGACTGCTCTCAGCAGCTCCACTTGTTACAGTCCCAGACTACAACACCAACTGAACAGCAGATGAACCTCCATGTGAACTTGCCACATCAAGTGTGGACTGTGACTCGGCCTTATTCAGGTTGTTTACCTTTTCAAAAGAACGAAATGTCAACGGAAGGAACTGGGTGACCCTTAAGGACATGCCAGATGAAGAAAAGAATCTTGTCCCAAAAGGCCACATGCTTTGTAAGTCCACTTGTGGCTAATAACACCTTAAGATGGCACACTGGGGATGGGGGAAGGGAGTGTAGGGGGAGGGAGAGGAGCAAAGGACGTGTGGCGCCCCTTGCTGCCATCTTTCTGAGATGCAGCAAGAAAGGCCTGGGTCTTTCTGAGAACCTATAATTATTTCAAGGTAAGCGGCTAAATGACTTTCTTAGTAATCAGAATAATGTTATTATTACACATGGTAAAAGCAAAGGCCTTGTGTCTGGGCTGGTGAGAGTGACGGAAGGGAAGTGCACACTGGGCACACAGAAGGGCTCCAACCGATACACACATCTGGAGGCTGGGATCTAAACACCTGCTCTGGTTAATCCCCAAACGACCTCTTGTCATGGTAAAATCAGGGACAAAGAATGATGAGCCTCAAATATCTTCTCAGGATAGTCATGCTCTGTGTTTGTGCGTGTGCATACATGTGCATGTGTGTCTGTATATAAGTGGGCATGCGTGTTTACACAAGTGGGGGTGCATTCACCCAGGCATGATCGTGTAGAGGCCAGTGGTTGACATCAAATGACTTCAGTTGCTCTCCTGAGTCTCTCATTGAACCTGGAGCTCATCCTTTTGGCTGGACTGCCTGGACAGCACTGCACACCAAGCTGCCTCTCCAACCCTGCTTATGCCTCACAGAGGGACAGAGCGACTTTATAGGGAAGAAACCTGGCAAATCCTCCCGCCACCAGCTAAGCAATCAAGTCACCTCCCTATAAAGGGACACATCCATGTTGGCTCCTTACCCATAGGATGCTCCAAGAAAGGGCAGCTGACCAAACTTAGAATTTAACCCGGTGGCAATGGCACCACAAAAAACCCAGGAGAGAGTCCTACAGAGTAAGGGGAGGGCTTGCTTCAAACAAGGAACCAAAGACTGTTTCCCCTTAGAGATGAAACATGCTGAAGTACTCAGAGGCTGAGAGACTGGAGCGCACGTTCAACTCCAGAGAACTAATACACACCTGTGTACATATGTACCACACAAACGTACATACATGTGTCTATCTACAATACACATGTGTAAAAAGAGACATATAAAGCAAATCCGACATGTTAACGTTTAGGAATTTCTGGTGTGCTTTTGTAATCCCTTTAAAAATCGGAAAGTATTTTTAATACAGCTTAAAACACAAAAGCCAATGGGGAAAGTGTTACTAAGACTCTCCACATATCCTCCTAACTCCTGGTCTACACGATGGCTTGCAGCTGGCTCTGAGTTGATTTCCTCACGGAGGCTGTGTGGCCGGGATGACAGTATGACGTGGTGTTGTCATTGGGTGAGAGTTCAGTGTGTCTCCCTCCTGCCCCTTCATCGAGGCGGTGGAAAGGCAAGGCCTGCTCTGGCCCGGTCAGGGAGGAAGAAGAGATTTCTGGATGGCCTAATCTTGCTTTAGTGAATTTTTAGAGGAACTGGAAGGCTCAGTAGGACACAGGCTGCCTAGAAAGTCAGATTTCTCTTCCTGTGGGTCACACCATGCACACAGCCAAGGTGGAGTGACCAGAGATTCAAACTGAAGCTTGGCCAGTATGTAGGGCCAATGTGGCCCCTTCTGCTTCTCAGAGGAAGTGGTTGAAGGCTGTGACGGATAAAGGTCTCCATTACCCCTGGATGACTCACTACATATTACACAGCCCCGAACAAGGAGTCAAAAAGACAGAGTCTGATCTCCATGCTGAACTAGCTAGATGGCCACAAACAAAAACCCTGACACTTCCAGAGTTCAGTTTCCTCATGCAACAAATATAACTAATAAAATCCATTTTTAACCTCTGCAGGATCTCACTGTATAGCCAAGGCTGGCCAGGAACTTTTAACTCTCTTGCCTCAGCTACACGAGTGCGAGAATCATGGGTGTATGTCAGTGTACCAGGCTTCTCTCAGAGGTAGCTTGGAAGGACACAAGTAGAGAGTTTCTCTGGACACAGAGTATGTAGGTATTTGCCTTAGTTAGGGCTACTATTGCTGTACTGTAACACTATGGTCAAAGAAACCATATGGAGAGAAAAGGGTTTTTCAGTTTACACTTCCACATCACAATTCATCATCAAAGGAGGTGAGGGCAGGAACTCAAGCAGGGCAGGGACCTGGAGGCAGCAGCTAATGCAGAAGCCATGGAACAGTGCTGCTTACTACCCCATGCCCCGTGGCTTGCTTGGCCTGCTTTTTATAGAACCCAGGAACATCTGCCCTGGGATGGCATCACCCACAATGGGCTGGGCCCTCCCCCATCAATCACTAATTAAGAAAATGTCCTACGGGATTGCCTTCAGCCCAGTCTTATAGAGGCATTTCTCTCAATTGAGGCTCCCTCCTCTCTGATGACTCTAGCTTCTGTCAAGTTGACATAAAATTAGCCAGGCCAGTTCACTCATTCATTTATTCACCTAACATCTAGCCAGCTTCATATCCACTCATTGCTCTCATTCTGTCATACATACATACACACACACACACACACACACACACACACACACACACACTGTCTACACATAGATCCAACATACATACACCATCTATATACATACATACATGCACTGTCTACTCACACATCCAACATCCACCCATTGTTCTCATTCTGTCATCCATACATCTTATATCCATATATATATATACACACATACATATATATACCATCTATTACATACATAACATACATACACCATTTACTACAGTAATACATACTTACACACATATGCCATCCACTCACACATCCAATATCCAGCTATTTTTCTCATTATGTCATACACACACACGCACACACACACACACACACACACACACACACACACACGTCTACTCACACATCCAACAGCCACCCATCTATCCATTCATTCAGCTCTCTTACTCTGTTATCCTTAGACCCATCATCCATTCATACATCCTATACATCCATATACTGAACATCTAGCCACCACTATCCATTTAGTCATCTTACTCTGTCGTCCCTACATCCCTCCAGCCATCAACCATCCATCCAACATCCTTTCATCGCTCTGTCCATCTCTCATTCACCTAACAGTTGCTTAAGCATTGGGTGGTGCCAGGTGGTGGGGTGGGTTCTAGGAGTCAAGGATAAGCAGCACGCAATGCCAGGTCAAGGTTAGGATAAACGAGGACATAAGCTAAAGCAATTCTCTAAGAAGTCTCTGAAGAGCAGGTGTCATTGCAAGCAGAGAGTGGGGAGATGACGCTATTGAATACACTGACCCAAAGGGAAAGCACGGGGGGGGGGGGTAAAGGCTATGTGACTGACCAAGAGCCAGGAGCTGCATGTAAAAAGAACAGTGTGGTGGGGTGGGGTGGAGTGGGCGGGAGAGCAGGGAGGAGACTATGTAGGAAACAGAAGGCATAGCGAGGTATACAATAGCAGGACCTTGGGGGACACTATAGGCAGGACATGTCTTATGTCTCACTGTCTCAGCACTGCCATTCCAGGCAACCTCTAACCCTAGAGGAAGCCCTTCTCCCAACAAACCAGAATTCAATTGCTTTGTGCTTGTCAGAACTGGAGTGAATGGAGGCTTAGGCTGCCCAAGTCCAAGTTGGAAAGTAGGGTTAGCAGAGAAGCCACCATGCTGGGTCAGGATAGGGTGGTCAGAGACGGTGGTGTATGGCTGGGCTTTGCTACTCTGTGGCTTCTTCCTCTTCCCACCTTTTACCCCCACACCAC
Organism: Rattus norvegicus; assembly: GCF_021556685.1. Classification (NCBI taxonomy): domain Eukaryota; kingdom Metazoa; phylum Chordata; class Mammalia; order Rodentia; family Muridae; genus Rattus; species Rattus norvegicus. The sequence continues at coordinate 69,382,535 of NC_141541.1, forward strand.
CCCTGGCTTCACGCCCTATCACTAAATAGGAGTGAAAGGATAGGAGAGAGAGAGAGAGAGAGAGAGAGAGAGAGAGAGAGAGGAGAGAGCCATGAGTCTAATTTCTTTCCTTTGGTTTCTTCTTTGACTATTTAAGAACTGCAGCCAACTGAATGAACAACACCCGCCAACCCTGCCCATCAGAGTTCTAGCGTTTGCATACCCTATGAAAAGTTCCCAAAATCCCAACTGTCAAACAATCGTAGAAACAGCAGCTGGCAAAACCACGCCTCTGCTAGAGCATGAGGCAAATCATAGTCAGCTGAGGCAGACAGTCCAAAGCAGCCCCAAATCCCTACATCTGGGATTAAAACTAAAACACGTTTTTATAATATTTCTGTGGTTTTTTTCTTTTCTTTTCTTTTTCTTTTTTCGGAGCTGGGGACCGAACCCAGGGCCTTGAGCTTACTAGGCAAGCACTTATTTCTGTGTTTTTAAAGAAACCAAAAGTGTCACTACAGTGGTGCCCAGGAATGTGTGTCCCACTGGGATCTGTCTGGGTGCTCTGCCTTAGGAAAACACCCTTGCTCCTTTGCTGGCTATAGCAGGGCCAGGCTGGGCCTGAGTCCCAGGAAAGGGAGAGCTGGTACAGTCAGTCTCTCTGTGGCTTCCTTCCCTGGCTATCACTCCCTCTAGCTTTGGGCCCCTCCTCTGTGAGAAGAAAAGGTGGGTGAGCCAGCAAGCAGTTCTTGCTCTGGCATTCTCTAGGGGACCCACGTGTTTGTGCAAGCATGTTTTGTGTTCCAGATCTTTCTCCCACACAGGTGCCCAAGTGCCCAGCATCCCACCACCCAGAGATTTGGGCTCCTGTCTGCTCATATGCTTCCCCTCTGAGTCTCAGATCTCTGAGGAAATGGTGACAGCCACCAACCTTGATTGGTGCATTCTGTGCACCTGTGTAGCTTTGGGAGAAATTTGCTGATCCGATCTAAATCGGCAGCTGGGAGCAGAGCGCAGTGGGGCTGAGGTGAGGAGGTGTCAGAGCTGCAGGGGAGGGAAAGATGGCTTCTAAGGGGACATCAGAGGAGCCAGAGACACAGTTTTCGGGTCCTACAGCTGTGCTGGGAGTCTGCCCAGGGCCTAGGATGCTGGCTTGGGGATTTGTGCTTTATCTCCCGGATTTATTTTAAACCTTGCTACCTGCTGAGGCAGCAAATGAAAGTCAGACAAGTATTTAGTCAGTAGCTAAGGAAACCACCACCTCAGCCACCCACCTGCCTGTCTGCCACACACAAACCTCCTGTCTGACACCTCTAACCACTTTGCTTTCCGGTTATCACCTCTCACCACTGAGCCTAGTGGTCAAGTCCCTGAAAGGGGCCCCTGTTGGGCTGAACTCCTGCTAGGACCTGGAACCTCAGAGTCCTTCCATCTTTTTTCTCTCCCTACTGTCTCAGGGCAGAGCCTAAGGTGGTCCTATAGCACTCCCTGGCACCCGGGGCAAACTTTGGTCGTATAAAAACAGTAGTGTATTGTATTGGTTACTTTCCTTGTTGCTGCAACAAAATGTGAGAAAAACAAATTAAGAGTCAATAAGACGTTCATCAGGAAAAGGCGCTAGATGCTAAGACTGATAATGGGAGTGTGATCCCTGGACCCCCGTGGTAGGAGAGAACTGAGTCACACAAATTGTCCTTTGACCTACACACATGTATGGTACACACACACACACACATACACACACACACACACACACACACCAAATAAATAACATAATTAAAAATACTTTAAAGCAACTTAAGGAAGGAAACGCTTATTCCAGCTCACAGTTTGAGCATATAGTCCACAGATTCCATCACCATGCAAAAGTCACAGGGCAGCTGATCACACTGTTGCTGCAGTCAGGGAGCATGGAGACAGACAAGGGTGCTCAGCTGGTTCTACTTGGTCTTCGTCTGAGAGCCCAGCTGGTAGGTAAATGGATGCTGCTCGCACTTTGGGTGGGGCTTCACACCTCAGTTAGCACGATCCTTTATAGAGCAGCCCGGGGCGGGGGCGGGGGCGGGGGGAGTTGTTTCCATGGTTATTCTAAATCACATCAAATTTACAATCAATATCAGCTCTCAGGAGGGTCACCAATCCTCAGTGCAGTCCCTGGAAGAAGCCCTTGAGAGGTTGGTCTCCGTTATCCCTCCCTTCACTGTCAGCATCCTGCGGCAGCATGCCCAGGCTGGATACTCTGCTCCAAAGCCTACTACTCTCTGCTGTGGATGTGAGTCAACATCAGGGACCACATGACTGTCACTAAGAGGGTCTTTCCCCCTGTAACAGGCTGGGACTAGTCTAATTAATGGAAGGGCTTCAAAACAAAGTTTGAGTTTTTTTCTAAAGGTGGATAAACCCCTACCTGCCGCAGAAGCTGCTGTCTGTGAGCCCTGCAGACAGCAGATTTGTTGGCCTGACCATCAATCAGTGAATTGGTAATTTCTCTTACATGGCCTCTTACTGGTTCTACTTCATTGCCCCAAGGAGAGCAGCTCATGTCTAAGCAGCTCGTGTCTAACCTAAGCGTAACTTTCTTTCCATTTATTTATTTGTTTATTTTTGTTTTTACGTGCGTTGGTGTCTTGTCTGCATATATGAATGTGAAGGTGTCAGGTCCCCTGGAACTGGAGTTAGGCAATTGTGAGCTGCCGTGCGGGTGCTAGGAATTGAACACAGATCCTCTGGAAGAGCAGCCAGTGCTTTTAACTGCTGAGCCGTCTCTCTAGCCTAAAGCACAACTTCTCAATCTGTAGACCAGGGCACCTTCACTTTTTCCACACATGACCTCTGTTTGCTCAAGAAATGTTTGTGCAACCCCAGGTATATGTATATTAGACAGATATGCAAATACTGATAATAGGGTCTTATTGCTGTGAACAGACACCATGACCAATGTAAGTTTTATAAAGGACAACATTTCATTGGGGCTGGCTTACAGGTTCAGAGGTTCAGTCCGTTACCATCAAGGCGGGAGCATGGCAGCATCCAGGCAGGCATGGTGCAGGACCAGCTGAGTTCTACATCTTCGTCCGAAGGAAGCCAGGACAGACTGACATCCCCAGGCAGCTAGGAGGAGGGTCTCGAAGTCCACTCCCACAGTGACACACGTCCTCCAACAAGGCCACACCTTCTGATAGTGCCACTCCCTGGGTCAAGCATGTGCAAACCATCACATATATCTTGAAGAATTCTATTTTAAAACAATTCTTTGGTGAGCAGATAATTTTATCATTTATTAAAGACAAGCAAACTGTTATGCTAATGAGATGGGTATGTTTATTTGCATAAATCCTTAAATCTTAACTGAACGTTTGATGCTGCAGGACATTGATCAGAGTTGATCAATATTTTGATCGTGGTCATCAGTGATGAGAATATCACTTCACATAAATCCCTACTTTACAAAATGGCAGAAGTATGTTTAGGGCCATTTCAGAAATCTTTGGAAATTCTGTCGTAATCCAATGCCAAAATTAATTCAGATTTTTTTTTAAATAAAACTAAAGTCAGCAATGCAAACAGCAGTTTTTAAAAACCAATACCATGTAAAGAGGTATGAGTCTGACACTTACATGCCGAGGAGTGATGGTAGGAAAACAGTAAAGGTGTTTGTTTTCTGTAATTAATCCCTCAGGTTTGTAGACAGGCAGAAAACTCCCATAGAGTGAGTGGGGTGCTTCAAGGTGCACAACCTTCTGCAGTTGGAGCTGAGGTGCTTCAGGCCTGGCTCATTTGTGGGCGTTCCATGCACAGTGACGTGTTCTGTGTAAAGTGGGTACTGTGTGTTCAGCGAGAGGCTACAGTAAAGTTGTAGATGAACGCTTCCAGAAACACGTTGGATTCATTTTGAATTTGATTTTGTTTTTTTGGTTAATATTTGGCTGTTGAGAGTTGGAAATCTTTTTTCTATTACCAGATTTCTTGCTAACCTTCAATTATGCAGCTCCATGGGGAGATGGCCTGGTCAGTAAAGTGTCTACTGTGCCAGTCTGAGGACCTGAATTTAGTCCCCCAGAACCCATATTTGCCTTTGTGGTAGGCGTGTCTGAAACTTTAGCTCAGGAATAGTAGACACGGAAGTTCTGAAGCTCAGTTGTCAGCAGCAGGTCTAGCCAAACTCTAGGTTTAGTGAGAGATCCTGTCTCAAAAAATAAGGGCGGTGGGTGAGAAGGTGGCTCAGTAATTAAAACACATGTCATGCAAGAAACAGCATGGGTTCTCAAGTCCAGAAGCCATGTAAATTCAGGGTGGGCACTGCAGCTCACTCATCTGTAACTCCAGCCCCAGAACTTGGAGTTGAAATCCCCAAAGCAAGCTGCCTAGGGAGACTAGCCTTACCAGTGAGCTCAGGGCTTGACTCAGAAACCCCGTCTCAAAAGAGCAATGTGGAAGAGTGATTGAGGAAAATTTCCAGATTTAACCTTGGGCCTCCACATGCACACTACCACAGTGCATAAACACATGTGTGCATGCATATCTACACACACATGCATATATACACCAACATACCCACACATGTATGTACACAGTCAAGAGACACCCCTGTTGTTAGGTCTCCCCTCCATGGTCCTTTGCTACCTCCCCTCTGTGAGGACCTGTGTTATCCATGTTGCCACTTTCAGGCAAGGCTCTTAAACACTGAGACCATAAGCCTCTCCTCATTCGTCTTTGGAACACACACAGCACCCAGCGCACAGGGTTCCAAACGAGTCTCTTAGTGGAATGTGTGAGACAGGGGTTCCCCATGTTTCTCAAGAACTTGAAGAGCTGATGCTCCAGTCATCTCAAGGCTGGCTGATGGGACAGCTCACTGGGCAGAGTTCTAAAGAACAAGCTGCCTCAAGAACAGAGCCACCAGTAACTGAGAGCTTCTGAGAACTCAAGTTACCCTTGATTAAAATCCCATTGGGAATTTGTAGTCTGAAGGCAAGAAAATCCTCCTTTTGGAATATGAGAGACAGCATCGCTTTAGAGGTTTAGCATCCAAGATAGCAGGAATATCAGAAGACACAAGTGAAGACGGTGGAGGAGAGGTAGCAGAGAAATAATCACATTTGAGCATCCGCAGAGCCAAAAACCAGTACTGAGGGGCGAAGACACCATGTAGACAGGGAAATAAATGGGAAATTTCAAAGCATATTTGGAAGAAGTCTCTACACATTTCTAGAAAAAAAAACAATATATCTTCGTGTGTGTGTGTGTTTGTGTGTGTGTGAGCACGCGTGCATGCGTACATGTTTGCATGCACATACGCATGCATATGTACTGGCCAGATGTTGACCATTGCTCTCCACCTTTTTTTTCTCCTGGAAGTCATGAATTGGTTAGACTGGCTGGCCTGTGAGCTCCAGGGATCCTCCTGTCTCCGTTGCCAGCATGGAGATTATATGCACATAATACCGTGCCCAGCACACGCAGATCCTCTTCATTGCCGTCTCAGCATCCCAGAGCCTTAACTTAATTCGCTAATCAATTTGTAGCCATCAGATGGGCATCGCAGTTCTCAACAGAAGCTATGGAGACCAGGTAACAATGGCCACGGTATGCATGATGCTGACTGCGAATTAACCAGTGCTAACTAATGCGCACTGTCAACACAGATATTGGTTGATAAGTCTTCATAGCAACTCCATGACCGAGGCACTATTGCTCTCTCAGGTTAAAGATGAGAAGAATGAAGGACCAGATCCAGAGTTTTGCTGGGTTTAATAAATGTAAAATTAAGACTTAAACCTTGAACCATTAAGATGCCTCAATCAGTAAAATGCTTGCTTCAGGAGCCAGAGCACCAGAGCTCCACCACCAGAACCTACCTAAAACAGTGATCACAGCAGTGTACACTTGTAATCCCAGCCCTGGTAAGATTGTAGGTAGACAGACAGATCCCTGGGGCTCGCTGTCCAACCATCCCTGCCTACTTGCTAAAGTTCCAAGCCAATGGAAGACGCTGTATCAGACCCAAAAGTAGACACGGGAGGAACAACTCCTGGGGTTGTCCTTTGTCATACTTAGTTGTCAACGCGATACACTTGGGAGAGGTGGGGCTCAGCTGAGGAACTGCCTTTGTCACATTGGCCTGTGGTTCTATCTATGGGGGTATCTTTTTCATCGCTAATTGCTATAGGAAGGCCCCGTCCACTGTGGGTTGTGCCACGCCTGGGAAGCTGAACCTAGGCTGTGTCAAAAAGCAGGCTGAGCAAGCCAGGCGAACCAAGCCTGTGAGTAATGTTCCTCCATGGCCGCTGCCTCCATTCCTGCCTTGGGTTCTAGGCCTGACTTCCCTCGATGATGAACTATTATCCAGAAGTGTGAGAGATAAAGCCAACCCTCTTCTTCCCAAGTTGCTTTGGAACTGTGCTTTATTACAGCAACAAAGAAGCAAACCAAGACATCCTCTGATGGTACACAGGCATGGTGCATATGTGTGCATGCACACACACACACACACACACACACACACACACACACACACAACACACACACACAGGATGAGGCTTTGACTTTCTTCACCACACTCCATCTCTACCAGACAAGCTCACATAGTTTTAAACCTGGAATTCTATATCCAGCCAAACTGTCAATCAAGAGTGAAGGAAAAGAGAAATCACATTCAGACAAGACTCAGACATTTATTTCTCATGCCTCCTCTTTGAGAAGTTATTTGAAGATGTATTCCAGCCAAATTGACTTGGAAACCATAAAGACTCTAGTCATGGGATAAAAAAAATTAATCCGGATTCTAATGTAAGGAATTCCAGAATGCTCTATGGGGACTGGTGTAGGAAAGCCCCCAGATAAACAAGAATGGAGAATCAGACACACAGAATTACACTGGACAGAAGAAAGATTGACTCTGAGAAATATATGAAAGAAGGCCAGAAGATGTTAGGAGTCATGAAGAGATATGTGTTTGCTGCAGGAGAGCCGGTGGGAAATGCCAGTCAACGGAAGCTAGGGTTGATAAGAGCCCAGAATTACAATGTGCTTCAAACAGTGGGATGACCACATAATAAAGTACCAGGTATTTCAAAGAGCTAAAAGGAAGGATGTTTTATAGCTTTTAGCATACAGAAATATCAAATGTTTGAGGAAATAGGATAAATAACCCAGTTTAGACAATAGTACATGGAGACTATGCAGTACTCAGGAGCGTGCATGACTGCCTTTGCTTATGTGTCAATTAATGTATGCAGTATCTGTGTGTACATGAATAACTTGTATGTTTGTTATATATTTGCATGCACGTACACACCAGCAACAGCAATTTAGTTTTTCTTTTGCCTTCTTCTCTCTGGGTGTCTGACTGTGGAGAGGCTCTCTGCTTCTAAGGACCTATGAGATTAGATTTGATTTATTAAGATAAGCAGAAATAATTTGGGCTATCGGGATAATTCAGAAGGTAAAGGTGTTTCCCATTAAGGCTAATGACTCATATGGTAGAAGGGGAGAACCTCTGACCTCCAACACACAGACACACAGACACACAGACACACAGACACGCAGACACACACACCCCGCACACAGACGCACACAGACACACACAGATACACACAGATACACACACACACCCCGCACACAGACACACACACACACACACGCAGAGACACACACACACACACAGGCACACACAGACGCACACAGATGCACACGGACACACACAGACGCACACAGACATACACACCCCGCACACAGACACACACACACACACACACACACATGCAGAGACGCACACAGATGCACACAGACACACACAGACACACAGACACACACAGACACACACACACCGCACACAGACACACACACACGCAGAGACACACAGACATACACAGACACACACAGACGCACACAGACACACACACCCCGCACACAGACACACACAGACACACACAGACGCACACAGACACACACAGACGCACACAGACGCACACAGACACACAGACACACACAGACACACACACCCCGCACACAGACACACACACACACACACATGCAGAGACACACACAGACACACAAACACACACACAGAGACACACACACATATACACACGCAGAGACACACAGACATACACAGACACACTCACACGCACACAGACGCACACACACACACACACACACACGCAGACACACACACAGAGACACACATACACAGACATACACAGACACATAGACACACACACGCAGACATACACAGACACATAGACACACACACACGCAGACATACACAGACACACACACACACACACTGTAAAAAATATTCTAAAATATTCTAAGAATGATCTGTTCACCTGGGAGACCCTACTCACAGTCACAAAGTTCCTCCAGATACTGAGCATTAGGGGGACGTATGGGAGCTGAGGCTGTATTATCTTTTGAGGCTTCAACTTGTGGTCCCCTTTGGCTCAGGCCCAATCTCCCCCAGTATCAGGGATGGTGAACTCACTCCTCTTAGGAGACCCTTACGCTCTGAGGCTACGGAGACTGAGGCTTGGGTGTCTCCTAAGAGCTTCCCTGTGGTCTAAATGCAATGGGAAATCTGAGTCCTACAGATAGACTTAAGTTCTAGCCATGGGGCCAGCAAGGAAAGATTGCGAAGAAACTCCTTGGGAAGTGGGTGCTGATGGACATCAGGGCCTTGGCCACTGGGGCAGCCAGTTGGATCCTTCCAGGTACCTGATCTCCAGGCCTGTGAGTCCTTCCAGAGGGTGTTAAATTAGGATCCCCTTGTCCTATATCCAAGGCAGATATAGGGAGGGATAAAGGTTCCTCAGTCTTAGGTGAGGTGTTTTCTCTGTGTGCCTCAGTTTCTTCACCAATATAATGGGAACAGCGATATTTGGAGCCTAGGTTTGTGGCAAGACAAGGACAAGATACAGATCAGCTTTCTGGCAGAATTCCCACGCTGTATGAAAGGCAGTTCATAGTGCAGCTCCCACAGGCCACATCCTGCAGTGACCTTTTCTGACCCAGCTGCTCCCTGGTGCTCAGCTCAGATTTCTCCGTGTCTTTGTTTCAGTTGCGCGCTGTCTGTCTCCCTAAGGGCATCAGCCTTTCTCTTGTCCAGATGTGCTTGTGCTTCTGTATCTCAGCTGGGCACAAAAGGTGTTCAGGAATCATCTCTGCCCCAGGAATTCCTTCCTGAGACACCTGTCACCGTCACACCTACCTGTCTGCATTTCTTTTCAACAACAACAACAACAAAGGAAAAAAACCCATACCCTGGAAAACAAAGCAGCTGATGGGAGAAAGGGGTTTATTTCAGTGTAGGATTCCAGGCTACATTCCATCACTGTTGGGAAGCCAAGGCTGGACCTTCCATCACGCCCACAGCCAGGAGCCTGGAGAACTGATACACACACGCTCACTGACTTGTTTACTGTGCTCAGCTGACTTCTCATCCTTTACACAGTCGGGAGAGCACAAACCTAGGAAATGTTTCTGCACAGAGTGTTCTGGGCTTTCTCACATCAGTGAACTGAAATATGGCAATTCCCGACAGACATGCCCACGGGCCAGCCTGAAACAGGCAACCCCTAGTTAAGATTCTCTTCCTTGGTTCTAGCTTGCATGGAGTTAGCAGTTGAAGCTAACCATCACATCACCTCCGTGGAGTTCACCTCAGACCTCTCCGTGTGTGTTCCTTTACACTTCATAACAGCCATGGGAGGCAGGAATTCTGGTTGTGCCCATTTTGTGGGTGAAGGAACCCGGGATGTGGAAACCATTCTAATCAGGAGACATAGAGGCACCGGAGTTTCTGGTCTCCCTATCAGGACCTCTTTCTGAGAAAAATGAAAGCCATCAGGGTCTGAGGCCAGAACTCACCCCAAAGAATGTGTCACCTTCACCTTCTTGCTCGTCTCCTGGGGCCTGTGCACCGAGTGCTGGCTTTGATGAGTTTATATTTTCTGAACTGGGGGTGTGGCTTACCGTTGGTTCTGTTCACAGGAAACAGAATCCTTCTGGCAGGGGAAAACCTGGCACTCCTTTATGTTATGGGGTTAGGGCAGAAGACAGAAGAAGTGTGGGAAAGGGCAATCAAAGGCTGCTTTGGCCTCCAATGATGTCACATGTGCCTGCTTAGTCACTCAGCATATGACAGAATAGATATCGCCACCTCCCTGTGGAATGTCCATGCTGGCCTGAGGACTCCAGGCTCTGCTCTTACTCAGAGCTCCCTCCTCATCCCCTCCCACTCTGTGAAAAGATGAGAGCTTTTTCCCAGCCCCACCCCTCTTCTCCTGCAGAGTCTGTCCCCTAACGATCTTCCCCTTAAGGATCTGCTGGCAACCAGTTGGGGATCCCTCTCCAGCCTGCCCAGGAGATCTTCCACCTTCACGGAGCAGTGTGTACCACGGAGGAATGCAGGATGTGTTAACAGTGGTGGGATTCTGGGCACCTAAGGGTCAGGCTTGTGAGTAGCATCTGGCAGATTTCTTCCTAGTCCCCAGAAGCCGATATCATGCATGTCTTGTTGGCAGCATTCATGCCTACCCTCTTCATAGCTCATTGACAAGACTGGTCGGTACCTCAGTAGAGTGGGTTCCAAGAGTCAGACCTTGTCAGCTCTGCTGCTGGCCTCCTTGATAATGGCAGGGGACAGAAGAGCTGGCCCATTGGTCATTGTTTTGTTGCAGAGATGAAAGTTCCTGCCTTAGGGAATCAGGGAAACATAGGAGGGTAGGACAGGCTGGAGGAGGAGTGAGCAGAGGTGGACATTGGAGCCTAATGTAATCCAAAGGAATATCAATACTATGGTCCTCCAAGGGAATGTCCAACCACCTCTGGCAATGCCCAATGAGTTCTGAAGCCCTGTCCCTTGGGGTTTCATCGAGTCGACCTTCCTTCCTAAGACCTTTCTTCCTAAGAGCAGTGACCCCACTGGGCAGATGAGAAAAACAGAGCTACACAAGCTTTAGAAGTTTCCTAGTGGCATTTCAGGTTGTGACTCGTGGATGCTCTGACCTAAAGCGATGTCTCTGCCTTTGTTCTTCACTTGTCACAGAATATGAACTATGCCCAGATCCTCATTCAAACTGTGTCCCCTCCCCTATTCCTGCATATCCAGGACTCCATGAGAGAGAGCTTTTGTGCTGTGAAAAGGGGCCCACTCGGCCCTAAGACCTAAGGACTTGATGGTGCGATGACCCTTCCCCATCTGTCCCATAAGCACTCACTGGAATGAACAGCTAATCATGCAGTCACTGCCTCAGGGTCTATGCCTTAGCCTTGCCACCTCAGGCCTCTGAAGCCCCTGGCTAGCTTCCTTACCCCAGTGCACCACTGTGTAAATCACTCTGACATCTAAGTGGCTTCTACATGCTCAAGGCTGTTAACACAGTAACACATTTACTGTGCACTCTTAGGGAGGAGATGTGGTCAGTATTCCCCTGTGCAGGGCAAGAAGACCTAGTACAGCCTGTACTTCCATGGAATTCTGAAGCTAAATACATGAGAGCCATGGAGTGGAGCCAGGAAGACGGCTGCCCCACAAGCATGAGGACTCAAATTCTCTGCCCAGAAATCCCTGTCAAACAAAAATGCCAGGCATGATAGAGTGCACTTGTAATCCAGTGCAGGGGGTTTGAGACCAGTTAGGTTAGGCAGCCAGCCTGGCCTAACCAGCCACCTCCAGATCAATGAAGAGACCCTGTCTCAACAGACAAACAAGCAAGCAAACGAAAACTAAAACAAGACTGAAGAATGACACCCAAGGTTGACTTCTGTCCTCTACCCAAATGTGCACTTACATCTACACAAGCATGCATGCACTACACACGCGCATGCGTACACACACACACACACACACACACACACACACACACACATGCATTACAGATATATCTATCTTGTAAATCTCTTAGTTTTGCATGCTCATATCACAATGAGCAATTAAAAAGGAATTCTATTATATTTAACAAGCCTATTGACTGGCCTCTTTTCTTTTCAGCTTTTGTTTTTTCAATGAATGTTGCTGTGGTAATCCTATACTGCTGTAACCCTCCACATGCAGATACGTTCACAGGGAAAAGTTGCTAAAAGTAGAATTGTAAACCCAGTATAGTGCCTCACACCTTTAATCCCAGGACACAGGAGGCAGAGGCAGGCGAATCTCTGTGAGTTTGAGGCTAACCTGGTCTATAATAGTGAGTTCCAGGACAGTCAGAGCTACATAGCGAGGCCCTGTCTCAAAGACTAACTAATTAATTACGTTGAAAAAGTGAAATTGAAAGGTCAAGAGAGGTATGTGATTCCACTGCACTTATAACTTTTAAAAGTTTTTTATTATATGTATTTATTTGTGTGTGTGTGTGTGTGTGTGTGTGTGTGTGTGTGTGTGTGTGTGTGTGTGTGTGTGAGCCTGTGTCTGCTGTCAGGTGCATGTGGAGGGCAGAAGACAACTTCGAGGAGTAGATTTGTTTCTTCCGTCATGTGGGTCCAGGGATCCAACTCAGGCCATCAGGTTTGACAAGCCAGGGCTTCCCCACTGAGCCATCTCTACATTTAGTCCATTTATTTATTTATTTTGGTTATGTATTCTGGGGTCAAGTGTACATATGCGGTGACACTCGGCAGAAGCTGAAAGACAACTTGGAAGAGCTGGTTCTCTTCTTCTATCATGTGGGTCCTAGAGATTTAAGTGAGGTCTGTAAGCACATTTACCCACTGAGCCGTCTGTTGTGTGGATGAAGTTTAATTGTGTACATACTCAGTACGTTTTGCACATGCACGTACACACTCCTATGACTATCATTCAGGTAAGGGATAGACCAGTGCACTGTCTTTCCATCTTCCCTCCTGCCTCCGCCTACCCACTGGGCTAATGTACTAATCAGACCTTCATCCCTGCGGACTGGTTTGCCCGTTTCTGACTTCTTTATGAATAGGGTCATGAAGACTGTGAGCGGGTGGGACTTCTGCTGCTGCCCTGTGTCACTCACCCATGTCACTGCATTCAGCTGCCCCTCTCACATCTATTTGCATTGCAGGTGTGTGTGCCATTGTGAGAATTTCCCTATTCAGGGATCGGCGGCTATTTGCATCCTTCCCAGTGTTTGGATAGTGTTAATTATCTCGTTGCATACAGTCACAGAGAGGGCATCAAGCTCACTTCTGTTAGCCATCTGTCTAGGGGTAGAACTGGAGTGCATACCTCCCCATGTTTGTTCACACTGCCCAACTGTTCTCCATGAAGAGGGGCTCACCCCACTGCTCTGTGAGCAAAGTGCTGGGCTTAGCATGGTGCCTGGGATAAAGCCCAGACCAACCACATGGCCTCGGCTCCAGTAGTGATAAAGGGTGCTTTCTGATCCTCCGGCCCCATTCCGGGCAAGACTCTGTGACAACATCTGTCCCTCAGATGATCAGTGAAAACAAGGAGGAGCAAGAGAATCATCTTTAGTTGATAAAGAAGCCCTTTCGTTGACCTAGATCTTTGGTCTTTCTAAAGTACTTGGACATAAATCTGTGGTTCTCAAGCCCAAGCTTACATTCGGATGCTCAGAGGAACTTTCCAGAACTACCAATGTCAGAGTTCCACCCCCAGATCTCTTATTGAAAAATGATAGATTGGAGTCTGGGCATGGGTGTCTTAGGAGAATCTCAGGGAGCTCCAGGGACATGCCAAGACAGGATGCATGAAAACACTGCTATGTGCCACATCCATAGTAACTCTGCTTGGGAGAGGAAAAACAATGCTGGACTGGAGCTATTCTAGTGTTTGTAGTATAGTGATGACACTCAGTCCCTGACAGGAGCTTTGGGAAAGCCTTGTAAGGCAGCATCAGGACCACCCTGTGTAACCAAAGGCACAGCCTGGCTAACATGATGACCCCGAATGCAGCAAGCTCCGTGTAGTGAGGGCCCACAGATGCCTCCACATCTTGACTCCAACAGGCCAAGGAAAAAGAATAGAAGTCAAAGGCAACGCTAGCAGCAGACATGTTTGGCTGGTGTCCCTTCTACACACCTTTCAGTCCTCTTCAAGTTTTTCCCCAGTGAGTTACATTTGCAATGACAGCAAATAAAATGTCTTTCCAGTTGATGTAATCAACAATGCCACCATTTTCTGGAGAACCAAACTGAGTCCCAGAGAGTCTAAAGAGGGTGCGTGACAGAATCAGGAACACTTTTGTCTCCCTCAGTCCATGAAATGCTTGAGGCCTCTCAGGAGGTAAGACAGTTAGTTATAGTCTCTGCCTACAAGGTGGTGCTCAGGAAGGGTGGAGAAAATGTCCCCAAGAAAGAAGAGCTGCTACACTCTTTTAATTGGACTGTCTGTCCTCTTGTGGGGTATCCAGGATATAAAGACAAACGGAAACAAAATAAAATATCCCCAAATCACACTACCCAGATATAAACAGCCAGGGATTATGAGTTGATTCTTCCAGAGTAACCTTTGTCCAATACAATTCATACAGGTCCAGGAAACCGTAATTTCCCATCTATGTGTCATGCTGCTTGGCAGCCTTCCTTTTTACTTAATAATATGTCACAGAGCTAGATGTCAGGCCTTGCATGGCAGCCTAAGGTCCTAAAGAGGGATCATAACACAGTCAGCTAATCTTTTGATGTTGGTTTTTAAAAGGTTTATTTTACTTTTAATGTGTGTGTGTGTGTGTGTGTGTGTGTGTGTGTCTGTCTGTCTGTCTGTCTGTCTGTCCGTCTGTCTGTCTTCGTGGGGTGACTTTGGCTTAAATAGACCCATTTAATACCACAGAGATTTCAAGTCTCTTTTTCTGTCTGTCTGTCTCTTCTCTGTCTGGCCTCCCTCTGCCTCACTCTTTCAAACACACACACACACACACACACACACACACACACACACACACACACACACACACCCCTCATTTGCAAATGAGTATTTGCAAACTCTTTAGAGCAGAGCTGGTCACAGCTGACTGATAAGGCCACCCAGCCAACAGCCAGGGTCGGATGTTGTCTGCTGGTCTCAGCTCTGGGTCCCCAGCTTGCTCTTCACACACACCTTGTGTGAGCAACGGCTATGCACAGACACTCCAGTGTGCGCACATGCGGGCCAATTTCACTCTCCCTTCCCCTGCTCCCGGGGTGCTGGGGCAGGAATGGAAGCTGTGTGTCCAGAGGTAGGCATAATTGAATAGCCGAAGGCATTACCTCCTTGATTAAACTGGTTGTTCATTTGAAGGGCCAATTAACCCAGCTAATACTCCAGGCCAGCCCAGCAGGTCCAACCCATCAAAGGATATATTAAGCCAATAATGAAGTGGCTGCATTACCCTTACTGAGGAGAATGGAGCTCTCTGCCTTATCCCAGAGACTGCCCAGGTCAGGCTGGGGTCATGGACACTTCCAAGCAGTGAGGCCCAAATCCACACAGCTGCTGTAAAGCTTGTTTGCGCTTGATTTTATGGATGAATGTGGTGTGGCATCATAGGAAGCTCTCCCTCTCAGGGATGGCATGGCCTCTTCCTCTGGTCTATTTCCCTCATCTCTGCAAGCCTCTTGCAACTTCACAGCCACCTCGTGACTGTGGAAGCTCGTTGCTGCCTCTGCCTTTCCTCTCTGCTTTTTTACTTTCCACAGCGACCTTACTTGTGGTTTGAATAAGCTGGGCTGATTCCAAAGCACACTTGGGTAGAGGCCGGGGCCACACTCTGGCTGAGGGGGCTCAGTCTCTTCATGCCACCAGAGGATTTATAAAGCTTTCCTCTGGAGTCTGAACTCCTTCGGAATGTTCTGGGTCAAGAAAGCGCAGCCCCAGGCTGGGCTTGAGTTTAGCTCCATATGCTGGCTCTGTGACTTTGAAGCAAAGAAAACATCCCTCCTCCAGGGCCTCATTGATTTCTCTACAGAGCTGAGATTAAAAGGCCCAGTGCGTTCTTCACACGGGTGGTAGGAGCGTGGAAATAAACACTTTTCCTAAAAAGCTCTGTAAACACGAATGTTCTAGGCACTGTAAACCACTTTCCCTGTCTTTGAGCAAGTGGTCTCCTTTTGATGTGATCAGCAAATCTCAGATAAGGGCCATCTTCAAAGACTTACTTGTCTCGTGTTGCAGAATGCTCTGAGTAACCCCCAGGAGCTTCATGTATGCCAGTGTGGCAGGCCTCTCTAGGGAGGAAGGGAAGTCAGGCTGAGCTAGCAGGCTCAGATCACAGGGCCTCTGGTCTAGAGCCATCCCTGACACCAATGGCTACCAGCTGTGCAGGGGAGGGATTGATGCTGGGCCAGGTCTTCTCTGGGTTTTTATTGTGGGTCTGTCCATGAGAAGAGCACCAGAAAGGGGGGGAGATTTCTTCCATGTGTGAGTCTCCACTGGCTCTGGCTGGAGAGGCTTTGGAGGGTCAGAGAGAAGCTGAACTCCCTTATATGACTCATGGCAGGGACCACAAAGTCCTTGTCCTGAACCTCCCATGGGTTGTTTTTCTGTTAACAGTTCTGTCCCACAAGGCTTGTTTTCCAGGGGGCCAGTCTCAAGAGGCTGCAGAGGGCAGACTTGCTCTTGGCCTTAGAGATGCTCACACTGGACTTCCCAGAAAACACAACAGCTTAACCCTCTGCTGGCTTTAACTTTAAAAGATCTCTCTCTCTCTCTCTCTCTCTCTCTCTCTCTCTCTCTCTCTCTCTCTCTCTCCTCCCCTGTGCGTGTGCGTGTGTGTCTGTGTGTCTGTGTTTGTGTCTGTGTGTCTGCCTCCCCCCCCGTGTGTGTGTGTATGTGTGTGTGTATGTGTGTGTGTTTGTGTCTGTGTGTCTCTTTTTCTGTCTCTCTCTCTGTCTCTATTTCTGTCTCTCTGTCTCTCTCTCTAAATTACATGTATATGAATCTATGTACATGCAGGTACCCTATAAAAGTTCAGAAGGTGTCAGATCCTCTGGAGCTAAAATTATAGGCAGTCGTGAGTTGCCAGATGTGGGTGCTAGGAACTGAATTCAGGTTCTCTGCAACAGCAGTACAGGCTCTTAACCACTAAGCCGGCTCTCCAGCCCTTGTCTTTGACTTCTAAACCTGATCTGTCTGTGAACTCCAGCACTTGCTTTGACTTTCAGGCACCTGATGGTTCCTTTCTTAGAGCAAAAGAAGGCAGCCACTGTGTTTGCTCCTGTGTCTGCCCCTATGTCACCTGCTGACATCCTCCCAGGTGCCAGACATCTTACCTGCAGGTCTCCTAGGAAATAAAGCCTGGAGCCACAGGGGCAGGAGGGGAGCAAAAAGCAGAATAGATTGTTTAATTAAACCTGAGTGCCGAAGTTAAAAAAAAACAAAAAACCCAGCTTCAAACAAGTGTTCCCCATCCCCCAATAACATTTTAAACTCCATAACTCTGTATCTTATGTAGACAGACAGACAGACAGACAGACACACACACACACACACACACACACACGGGGGGGGGGGGGTTAGGAGCCTTTGATTATATGTGTAGGCAGGTTTTATATGCACTGGAGGAAATGTACACATCTATTTTTATATATCTTTTTTCTTTTCTCAATATTTATTTTACATATATGAGTACACACACTATTGCTGTCTTCAGACACACCAGAAGAGGGCGTTGGATTCCATTACAGATGGTTGTGAACCACCATGTGGTTGATGGAAATTGAACTCAGGACCTCTGGGAAAGCGGTTAGTTCTTTTAACAGCTGAGCCTTCTCTCCAGACCCAAAATGTACCCATCTTAGCATATCTGTCCATGTGGTCCACACATTTGCAGATCTCTGTATGCTGATATGTGTAGGGCAAATTCAGAGCTATGCGTCTCCGGGGATATAAATGCATCCCTGTGGGAAGGGGTCACATGACCCATGTTGTCCCACTAGCTGGATGGAGCAGGAGCTGGAGGGAGGTGGGAGTTAGTGTGCTGGGGCTCCAGAATTTAACCAGGCTCCTGGGAGAATTGCTTACCTCAGCCACAGGACAAAGGTACCACTGATTCACCTCAGCCACAGGACAAAGGTACCACTGAGTGAGAAGGGAGCTTCCAGTTCCAGCAGAATCTATACGCTGACTGACAAAGCTGGTTTTCAAGGGGCAAGAATGGCCATTTTGAAGTGAAGTAAAAGCTGGTTTTCATTCATCTCTATTAAAGGCTTTACAAATGACGTATTGATTATAATGAATAGCAAGGAGAATCACCCAGCCATCTCATGGCACTGTGATTCATCTAATATTAAGGATTAGGATATCCTGAGCACGAATTGCGCTTTCAAAATGCAGAAATAAATTTTTCAATACTGAAGGATCAATAAACTACACCGAGGTTGAGATGTGAAGCTGTGTGTAAAAGGGAGGCTAGGGTCAGAGATGCCTACAGACCTGTGGTGTGTGTGTGTGTGTGTGTGTGTGAGTGTGAGTGTGAGTGTGTGTGTGAGTGTATGTGTGTGTGAGAGAGTGTGAGTGTGTGTGTGAGTGTGTGAGTGTGTGTGTGAGTGTGTGTGTGTGTCCTTTTGTTCATTACTGTATGTGTTTAATAATATCTGTGTGTCAGTGGGAGGGGATATGTATCTTCTGTATGTGTGTCTGTATTATCTGTGTGTGTGAGTGTGTGAGTGTGTGTGTGAGTGTATGTGTGAGTGTGTGAGTGTGTGTGTCCTTTTGTTCATTACTGTATGTGTTGAATAATAACTGTGTGTCAGTGGGAGAGGATATGTATCTTCTGTATGTGTGTCTGTATTATCTGTGTACAAGAGAGTGTTTTGTAAACCTGGACATGCCTGCCCCCACCCCCAGTGTATCTGGGCTTCTTTGTGACTTCTCATATCTCCTCCTCTTCCCTATCCTCTTCTTCTCCTCCTACTCCTGTTTCTTCTCCTTCTCCCCCTCCCCTGAGAGTCTACACACTAACCTCTCTCTCCCTCCTCTACAGCTCCCCCAAGGGTTCAGTCATCCCTCCCTGCTGCCTGCATGGTGCTTCAGACTCAGAAGTAAAGCTGGGATGTTCACCTCTGTCATATCCTCAGTCCTTTCTTCTTCTAGACCCTAGGACAATTAGGTGGGAAGAGACTTCCCTAGCTTAGTTCTCTTCAACCTGGAGGCGCCCTGCTCCTGGTGAGCCGTGAGCTGACAGGAACTGGAAAATGAACTGTGAGCCCAGAGACACAAAGAAACGCCTCCAGACTAAACACCTGGGGGACAAGCATGGCAGTGTCCCAGTGCCCAGCACAGGGCTTGGGTGAAAACATACTTCAGATGTGTGTGTGTATGTGTGCATGAGTACGTGTGTGTGTGTGTGTGTGTGTGTGGTGTGTGTGTGTGTGGTGTGTGTGGTGTGTGTGTGATGTGTGTGTGTGGTGTGTGTGTGTGTGTGGTGTGTGTAAAGAGGGTTGTGTGTACCTCAAGACTGAGGCATCAAAATCTGCCCTTGGAGACTCCCATGCCAGTCCACTCTTTAAACACTCAGCTCCTCTCTCTGTCTCTGTCTCTATCTATCTTTGTGTCTTTATCTCTGTCTTTCTATGTGGCTCTGTGTACCTCTGTCTCTCTGTCTCTGTATGCCTCTTTTTCTTTTTGTGTCTCTCTTTGTATCTCTATTTTTGTCTTTCTGTGTCTCCATCTTTGTCTCTCTGTCTGTCTCTGTCTCTCTTTGTGTCTTTTTCCTTTTCTCTCTGTGTATCTCTGTGTACCCCTGTATCTCTCTGTCTCTGCCTCTGACTCTGTTCTTTCTCTCTCTATTTTTGTCTCTCTTTGTGTCTCCATCTCTCTGTGTCTCTGTCTCTCTCTCTGTCTCTCTGTTACTCTCCACATACACCTTGGCTACATGACACTATGTCTTGTGAAGACTTAGGTGTCACAGCAGGTAGATCCTCAGATCCAGTGAGACTACAGCAAACCACTCGCATTTTCAGGTACTCCAGGAGGTCCTTGGGTTTGATGCAAGGCTGGCTGAACACCTCTGCCCAGGAGACCACTTGCTCTGCAGCCAGCCTGACAGAAGCCCTCACAGAGAGCAACTCCAAGGTCTCCTGATTATGCCTGCTTCCAAGCATCCTGTAGCTTGCCAAGTGCTGCATGTCCCCAGTGCCTCTGGTTCTGGAGATCTGCGGCTGGGCTTGGAAAGTCACACAGAGAACCAGCGCTTAGATCCTGGTTCTGGTGCAGTTTGTGCTTGGCCTGGGATGAACCCAACCCCAAGAGGTTTAAGCAGCAGCGTTGCCTAGGAGTGACAGAATCCCCAGGGCCCCGTCACAGGTTGCAAGAGAATAAGCATCACCCATACGAGCAATGCAAGCTTCCCCTGAGACAGCCTCTTCAATTCTCAGGTTGACTTTAAAGGCAAATCTAGAAATCAGACCTGGTGGTTCAGGTCTGTAACCCCAGTTTCTTCATGAGTATCTGGAGTATCTGGAGTTTAAGGTCTGCCTGGGCTACAGAGAAAGCTCAAGGCCAGCCAAGTCAACTTTGACCCTATCAAAATAAAAGTAATAAAAAGGGGCTTTGGGTCTAGCTCAGTGGTAGAATACTTGCCTAGGATAAGAAAGGTCCATGGTTCAGACTAGTATTGAAAAAAAAAAAGGAAGAGGGAGAGGAGGGAGGAAGGGAGGGAGAGAAGGAGGGAAGAAGAACAAAGAAGGGAGGAAGAAAAGCAGGAAGAAGGAAGGAAGGAAGGAAGGAAGGAAGGAAGGAAGGAAGGAAGGAAGGAAAGAAGGACAGGCCTGATTCTGTCCTTTCTTCATCCATGGCTTCCTATTACCTTTTGGTACAGCTCCCTAGTGCTGCATGCAGATGAGGCCTCTCCACTGAGACACTGTTACTGGGCCCATCTACTCCCCTCCCCTGAGCAAGCAAAACAGCTCATTCCTCACTGTTCTGACCTCTCATGAGGCCAGGTCCCCCGCCGTTCCCCTCCTCCAGGAGTGCAGCAGCTGAGCTGGTTTGGCTCTCCCTTTAGCATTGTAAACCACATGTCTACCTGGGGCTGACTATGTAATAGGTGCTCAATAAATATTTGCAGAGTAAATGAGACAACACAGGGCTTCTCCATCTTGGCGATTCTCTTTAAGGCTTCCAGATCACTCAGTGAGCAGGCCAGGTTGGGGATGGCAGTCTGTGATTGACGATGTCCAGAAAAGGCAAGCTGGTCTTTGAAGGCCTGTAGCATGTGTGCTACACATGTGTAGCCTGTGCTCACTGCTAGTGCTGTGAGAAAGTCAGAGGTTATCTTGACCTTGACCTTGGAACCATCTTGGCCTGTAGCTCTTTTTAGCAACTTGGCATGATTTCTAAGAGTCTGGTTCTACTAATGCACCAGGTCCCCTCAAGATGTGACATGCAGAAGTTTGAGCGGCTGTTGGGGATGGGAAGGACCTTCGGTTGTTGGGGTTTGACTCGGGAATGGGTCATAAAGATCCCAGCTCCTCGTACCCCGGCTCCTTGATCTACCCAATATGTCCAATTCTTGAGCCTGCCCTCTCCAGATGGTGACCTTGGGGCATCTCCTTCTTGTCCTCAGGTCTAAGAGAACAATGCTGATGAGCCTATGGGTGGGGGACAGTCCTGATGGGAGAGTCAGCAGGTGACACAATGTTTTCTGCCCTCTCCTCCTAGGGAGAGACTTTCTTCAAGCTCCTCTCTTTTCTCACTTGATTCCTGCAACCAACCAGCACGGGACAAGGTATACTGTTGGTGCTTCATAACATCAAGTAGTCCATCAGGAGCCCAGCGATGGCCACCAAGGAGATGTGCAATAATTCCCTTTCCTCTCACGAAGCAGTGTTGGCCTGAGACGCAGAATGCAACTGTCTACCTCTAGCACTGGGTGTATGTGTGTCCCAGTCCTGTGAGCAAGGACCCCACAGAGGGGCTGGAGTCTCCTGTTTGCCCTTCCCTGGTTACACGTGACAGGACTGTGCCAAGGCTGGTGCTGACGGAGGTGTGGGCTGGCAGCACACAGCAGGCGTTCCTTCCCGGAGACGGGGACAAGCTGTTCCTTCCCTGCCTACCTTCACAGCCGCTCCTTCAATTGAGCTGTTCCCGTCTTTTGCCCTGAGCTACGATGAATAGATTGGATGAAAATTATCAAGCCTTCTCGTCTAGAATAAATATTCTTGAAATGGAGCAAGTTATAAATAAGCAAGCAGCAATATCCTGTGTTATGAATATATAATTTCCATCTTTAATAGCTGACTAGGCCTCGGGGACTGTCTGAAAATGGCCTGTCTGGCCCTGATATTTTATATTTTAAAAAGGTTCCCTAACTTTTGTTTCTTAGCCCTTGGACAAAGATGTCTCTAGGGAAATGATGAGAGTTCCGAGTCTCTCTGTGAGGTGGTGTGCAAGGGCAGGTGCTTGCTTGCGCGCTCTCTCTCTCTCTCTCTCTCTCTCTCTCTCTCTCTCTCTCTCTCTCTCTTTCTCTCTCTCTCTGAAAATTCCAGAAGCTGCAGAGGTTCATGTGGAACTGGAGTTAGGGTTTGGAGGGCTGAACTCCTCTTGTCCAGCCAATTCCTTCCATAGACTGCACCAGAAGGGCGAGAGACAGAGTGACCACCCCAGTTGTTGTTCACTGAGCCCCTGGCTTGAATTAGCCCAGAGTGGGCATAGCTATTCGTCTCCTCTTCCAAAGACAGTGACTCTTTCCCAGCCCCAGGGGTGTCCAGTAGAGGACCAACCAGCCCAAGGTGCTTGTTCAAATGCCCACCGAGTGTTAAACAGTAAGTGACACTTAAAAATATTTGTGGCACTGACTCACTGAGGGCAGTGGCACATTCATGTAGTCCCAGCGCTCAGGAGGCAGAGGCACAAGGTCAAGAGTCTGAGGCTAGCCTGGGCTACATAAGAAGATTCTGTCTCTAAAAAAAAAGAGGCACGGGGTAGAGAAAGTAAGATAGAAACACAGGGTAGGAATGTAGCTATGTCTGCAAAATGCTTCTTTAGCATGTGCACGGCTCCCTGGGTTTGCTCACTAGTGTTTCATAAACCTGGCCTCTTGAGACACATCCGTGACCTTAGCCCTTGACAGGTAGAAGCTGGAGTATCAGAAATTAAGGTCATCTCTGGCTACAAGGTAAATTCCAAGGCAGCCTGGGCTCAGATAGAGGGAGGGAAAATGGGAGGGAACATTATCTCAGAAACCTTAGAAGATGGATCTGCCCCCATTTTAAAGGTAGGAACAGTGAGCTTTGCTGAAGCAATTAGCTAATGTGCCCTCGGAGTAAGGAGCACCAGGGCGAAGACCGCCTCGTGAGAAACCTCTCTTCAGGGCCCCTTGTTGCTTTCTTGAAGGCTGACCTGCTTTCTGAGGATCAGAGTAAGTTGGCAAGTGGGTGGATTCAGCCACGGGTTTCCTGATGATGGGTGTTGGGGGTGTTATTGCCTGTGCGGTGTGCATGTTAAATGTAAATGTCCTCTCCTGAGATTCCCAAGGTACCTTTGTAATTACGAACCAGAGTCTGAGGTTCTGATTTTGATGGCAATAGCTTTAATGGCCTTCTTTTCTTTCTTTCTTTTTTTTTAAAGCCGTTTAATTACTAATCAGTGCTGCCTTGCAAACTAATGTGGTGTGTGTGCTTTTCTTCTGGGAAGAGGACTCCCTAGGCAGGGCAGCTGAGGAGCCTACCAGGGGCTGTATGCGGGGCCAGCTGCTCTCTCCCCCTGTGAGGCTCTCCCACCTCCAACCTCCAGTCCTCTCTGCCACTTCACCCTCACCTCTGAAAGTACAGGGGCATCCGTGAGGCGCTCCTGAGCCAGTGGCTGGCTAGGCCTTACAAGCAGGGGAGACTGAAGCTCCACTCTAAGAGGCTCCAAGGATTTCTAGGATGAGAGTGGGTGGAGCTTCTTTTTCTTCTCACTAATTTCCATCACATAAACTCGTTTAAATGTCCAATTTCCATGGTTAAAACTTTCCAATGTTAAAGACCCCATTTTCTGAAACTAATTTAGGTCTCATTCTCATTAACAGGACTTGGCAGCAGTTATGCAGTGCGGATCTCTCCCAGGTTGAAGAAAGAGCCTTGGCTGGGAAATCTGGATGCCTGTGAGGCCCCGCTGTGCATCTCTGGCCAAGCTGACTCACCTCTCTGGTTTGCGATTGGTGTCCCCTACAAGCTAATGAAAAAAGATGAAAAAGATGGTTACCTGGGTATCATTCCAAACACTCAGTAAGCCCCTCTGTAGGGTAGAGGGTGCAGCAAGGTGAAAATTATTGCCGTTTGGGGAGAAGGGGATTCGAAAGGTTATGTGGTCAGGTGTGGTGGTTTGTATGAGAATAAACCCCATAGGTGCAGATGTTGAAGTGCCTGGTCTCGAGTTGGTGGACCTATTTGGGAAGGATGGACAAATGAAAGTGTGTGACCTTGTTGTAAGACATGTATCACTGGGGGTGGGATTTGAAGTTTCAAAGATTCACCACTTCAGTCTCTCTCTCTCTCTCTCTGCCTCAAGATGTGAGCTCTCAGCTGTTCCTGCCGCTACGCCTTTGCTCCGCCATCACAGACTCCAGCCCTCTGAAACTGTAAGCCTGATTAAAAGCTTTCCTTTACAAGTTGCCTAGGCTCTGGACATGGCGGCACATGCCTTTAGTCCCAGCACTCAGGAGACAGAGGCCAGAGGATCTCTGTGAGTTCGAGACCAGGCTGGTCTACAAAGCAAGTTCCAGGACAGCCATGGCTACACAGAGAAACCTGTCACATAAAACATACAAGTTGCCCAAGTCAGTGTTTTATCACAGCAACCGTAAAGTAACTAAGCCATCCAGTCACTCAGTCTCATTATTGCTACTTGTTTATTGGCCAATGTGTGAGCTTAGGCCTTTATGACATACAATACCTGTGAGCCTCAAGGAAGGGTCTTACCTTTTTCACGACATTCCTATCGATTCTCATGGAAGCACGAGGATTCCTAACAAGAGACAATGACGTGATAGGCTCTCGTCTCTTCTGTATCTCCCCCCTTTGGGATTTAAAAGACTGGAGCTACAGCCTAGCTGGAAGGGTATTTGCCCAGCATGTCCAAAGCCCTAGGTTCCACCCCAGTGCCCCACAAACTGGGCCTGGTAGTGCACAGTTGTGCTCCTAGAACTTGGACAACAGAGGCAGAAAGATCTAACTGGTCAGCCTTGAATATTTAGAGAGTTTAAGGTCAGCCTGAGTTCCAAGACTTTAAAAATTAAAACAGTAAAACTAAACACACATACAAGCGTGCGCACACAGACACACAGCCACACACACACACACACACACACACACACACACACACACACACACACACACAACCAAGGTGGGCTAGCGAGATGGCTCAGTCGTTAAGAGCACTGACTGCTCTTCCAGAGGTCCTGAGTTCAATTCTCAGCAACCACATGGTGGCTCACAACCATCTATAGGGTGATCTAATGCCCTCTTCAGGCAGGTGGATGCATATGCAGCAGAGCACTCATACATTAAATACGTAAAATTAATAAAAAAACAAAACATCAACAAAAACAAGGTAAGGAAAAACAGTGACAGTTTCTGAGATACTTAACACTTTTACCCTACATATGTTCACACTTTAAATAAAAAAAACTTAGCTTGTATGTTGATGTTAAGTAGGGGGTGGGGCAGAATGCATGCAAGTGCCACAGTGCATATATGAAGATCAAGGGACAACTGGAAAGAGTCAGTTTTCCCTTTCCAATGGGTGGTCCCAGGGGCCTTTCTACCCCTGAGCCATCTTTCCAGGTATGTCCCCATGGCTTTGTTCAGAGCAGCCTCAGAGTCTGTACCCAAGGTTTATGTGATGACCTTGATTTACCACCCTTACCAGAAAACCAATACCTGCCACACCAAAATACACTGCCCCCTGCCATGCCCAGCCAAACTTTGCCCTCGGCAGGCCAGCAGACACTTCCCAGGCAAGCCATGTTCTCATTCCCACTAGCCCTCCCTCACAACCCTGACTTGCTCTAGGCAGAGTCTCAGGTCTCTGACTAAACCAAAGCTTAGATCAGAGCGGTCTGCAAGCACTGTCTTCACATCGGCTCTGAATCAAGCACTGAGCTTCCTTCAGTCTCTCTGAATGCAGACTCAAGGGCAAGGTCTGACGTGAAGTACTGCTGAAATCCCGGTGAAGATTAAAGGGACCTTGTATCTCACCTTACTTAGCCCAAGCTCTCTAGAAAGCAAAGCCTGAGGCAGGGCCACACTGCACTGCTGGCCTTTTAAGGAGCAGGTGTGTGTGTGTGTGTGTGTGTGTGTGTGTGTGTGTGTGTGTGTGTGTGTGTGAACCTGGAGACTGGGAAAGAAAGTAGAGAACAAGAACATACCAGTGACCCGCCTGTGTCCAGAAAGGCATTCTGTTGATGTGGTAACAACGTCTCTCACATACAGGAGGCTGGGGACCTAGCTCAGTTGATAAAGTGCTTGCTTGGAAAACATGAGTTCAGACCCTCTAGTACCCACATGAAGTAGCTAGGCATAGACATATACACTTCCCATAATCCAAGCACAGGGTAGATGGGGAGTCTTAGGGCAAGGCAGAGGCATGAGGATTCCTGGGGCTTGCTGCTCATTGGTAAGCTACAGGTTCAGTGAGAGACCTTATCTAAAAAGTTAAGGTAGATACTGATTGAGCAAGATATCTCACATCAACCTCTGGCTTCCACAGGCACATCCTGCAGGTTCACATACTGCACACACACACACACACACACACACACACACACACACACACACACACACACATTGGGGATTGATTCTCATGCTTTGAATTAATCCAGCCCCCAAAATCGGGAATCTATGTGTCCAGATGCTGAAGGTCCTTGTTCCCATTTGGTTTTTGATCAATCAATAAAGACTCAATGGCCAAAGGCTGGGCAGATAAACTGAGGCAGGACTTTGAGATTTGCTCAGGCTAGGAACTGGGAGAGAGGAAAGAGGCAGAGATCGAAATGACAGGGAAGAAGAAAGACCAGACCTAAAGGCCCGCCACAGGCCACTTCCCCAATTGTGTTTGGGGTAGCAGAGATGAAATACAGATTTTAAAAGATGTTAACTCAGGAGTACTGGAGGAGAGTGTTTGCTAGCAGCAGGAAGGATTAGAAATGCCCAGCCTTTGAGCTAGTATTCAACATTTCAAAATTAAGCTAACCTCTGTGTGTGTGTGTGTGTGTGTGTGTGTGTGTGTGTGTGTGTGTGTGTGTGTGTATCTTTCTTTTGAGAATTCAGAGAGCTTCTGGGCAGGTACAGTGAGCATGTGCAAACCACCAGGACCACAGGGGTTAGCTAATTCAATGCTACACACACACACACACACACACACACACACACACACACACACACACACTATACAGCGACTGCTTCTTGGGGAGAACTTATCCTTAGACTTCAAGACTCAGTCTACCAAAGGATGCCCCACAGGGGTTTTTCCCTGTTTGCACAGATGGGTCTTGAGTGAGTCTGACCATCATCAGAAAAGTGACAATCTAGTAGGCATACAGCAACAGCGCAGATAAGAGAGTAGATGTTCTAGGGTCCTACCCACATCCCTGAAATCAAAGGCACACAGTTGGCCTGCAGTAGAATGTGGAGCAAGAGAACCACAAGCATCGAAGATCTAGGAGGCAAAGCAGGGCAGGCTCTACAGTGAGGTACAAGGAGTGTCTCCATTGTCCCTCACGCGCCTGCTTCTGTGTCTTGACTCCCGTCATGTCTAGCTTTGCGCTACAATTTTGGGACTCATTCATTTTGTGGTCATGGAAATATCCTAATACAATCTTTTATTAATTCTTGGAGATTTTCCCACATGCGTAGAATGGATTCTGATCATATCCATACACCCCCACACACAAGTCCTCTCTATAACTCCCTCAGGATATTCCTCCCTCCCACACCTCCCAACTTTGTGCTAAGTAGTCCACTGAGTTCAATGTGTGCTGCTCATACAGGCATGGGTGTGGGCCATTGCTGGAGCATAGCTGACTTAGCAGGGCCACACCCTTAAGGATGATTGATTCTCCTTCTAGCAGTCATTGACTGTCAATAGCTCCTCGGCTAGGGACTGGGGACTCGTGAGCGGCTGCTCCGTGATCCGTGCTGAAATGCTGACTGTTTTGACCTTGTACAGCTCCTGTGTAGGCAGCCTTGCTGCTGTGTGAGTATCATTCCTGTCGCAGACCTCATTTCTTATGAAAGGTGGTTCTCCCTTCCTTCCTTCCCCAACAAACGCCAAAGCTACAGAGTTGCCCCCAAGTCTCTGAGAAGACTTAAGACGAATGAAGCAAATCACATTTGTTCACCAGTCCCAGCTCCTGGAACAGCTACCAAGTGGCTGCTATCTTCATGTCCCTTGTCCCTAATAGCCACCTGGCTATTCTGCTTGGCTCACCAGTCACAGAGAGCCGGGACACCACCCGGGTGAGATCTGAGCCCTCGATGTGAACTGTGCTTAGGAGCTGTCCTTACTGCAACTGCTCGTTAGTAAATTCTTGTCATTGGGCCAGAGGTGTGCCTGGGTTCCCAGAGAGTCCCTCCCTGTGCCTACCAGGAAAAATAATACTCAAGACAAGTAGATCTAGTAACAAATTTAAATAGTACAGAATTTAAAAATGAAAAAAGGTATATGGTAAACTGTCTCCTCCCTATTCTTGATCTCCACCCAGTAGAAAACCACTGGGTAGTTTTTTTGTCAATTTTTACAGAGGCATTGTATGCTCTTACAGGAAAGTGTGCATGAGTGTGCATGTGCTTATGCATCTGTGTGTGTGTGTGTGAGCATGTGTGTGTGTTTCTTCTATTTCCAAGACTTGAATTTTTTTTTCAAAGACTTATTTATTTCCCTATGTGCTTGCCTCTGCACTGGCATGTGCTTGGAGCCCACGGAGCCAGAAGAGGGCATCCGATCCCCTGAAACTGGAGTTAAGGATCCTTTTAAGCTGTCGCGTGAGTGCTGAGAACTGAACCTGTGTTTATGATTCTGTCTCTTGTGTTTTTAACTTGGCAGTGCATTTTGCCTAAGAGGTCCCTCCTTGTATTTCATGGCTACCCGGGCGTCTGCTGAGCCCATGCACCATATCTTCCTGGGCTTCCCCCCCCCCGCCCCGTGGGTGGATATTTAGGTCATTTCATCCTTGAAGTTACAGAGAGTACCCCGCAATGAGTACAGGAGGCAGAGCTTCCCGGGAGGGGCGCTTTTGCCGTTTTAAGGGATGTTCCATTTGGAATCTGTACTGATTCACACTTCCATGAGGGATCTGGAAGTCTGCTCAGTTCTTTTCACACCACCACTCTCAGTATGTGTTTAAATCTTTCACAGTCTGCTTGGTGAAAGATGCTATTTCAATGTGGCTTAATTTACTTGTAGGTTACTGCTCCAAGCTTGGGGGTGTTTATGCCTCTGTTACCAACTGGAGATAAAGCTACTGGGGCTTTGGCAGGTTGCAGGTCTTGTATCCTGATATGCGATTGCAGAGGTGAGGAGGGAAAGGAAAAACGAAGGCTAACCTGCTTGTTGGTGCCTCCTTACTTCTGAGAAGAGAGGGTGCACCTCACAGATGCTAAATGAACGTTCCTCTCCTTTTATCTTTTGCTTTCTTTGGGGTGGGTATGGGATCTTACTATGTCACCCAAACTGCCTAGAATATAATTATTGCAGTCTGACCTTGAATTCCGGCAATCCATATGCCTCCTGAGTGCTAGGATTACAGCCCAACGCAGAAGTACTTCTTAAAAAAATTATTACGGGGAAGGGAGGTATCCGTGTGCCACAGTGAGCAAATAGGGGGATCAGAGGATACCCTCAGAAGTCAGTCTTTCTCTTCTACCTTGCTGAATGCGGGGTCTCATGGTGTTTCCTGCTGTGTACCCTGGGTAACCGGCTTGCAAGTTTCCTGGGGTTGTCCTGCCTCTG
The DNA here is from genome assembly GCF_021556685.1 of Rattus norvegicus. Taxonomy (NCBI): domain Eukaryota; kingdom Metazoa; phylum Chordata; class Mammalia; order Rodentia; family Muridae; genus Rattus; species Rattus norvegicus. The sequence goes on from NC_141541.1 coordinate 69,412,353, forward strand.
CCTTCCATTTCACTGTAGAACATCTGCATACAGATGTGTGTGCTGCTCTCCCACATTTGCATGAGTGTTGAGGATCTGAACTCAGGTCCTCAGACTTGACCACAGAGTTACCTGCCAAGCCATCTCTCCAGCCCAAGAAGTAGTTCTTATGTGGGTAGATAGTTGGATGGATGGATGGATGCATGGATGGGTGGATTGCTGGGTAGGTGGATGGATGAGTTGATGAATAAGTAGATGTATAGACACACGGATGGATGGGTTGATGGGTAGGTGGGTAGATAGATTAATCATGCAACTGCTCTCATCTGTGTATCAATTTGTAGATGATAGAATACTTTTCCATAGCCCATCAAGTCTCTCCTCCCTCCAGTCTAAAAGAAGAGGGCATTAAGTGGCTGGTGGCAGTGTACTCATTACAAATGTTTGTTAAGGGATAGAGCTTCCCATGGAGATTTGACAAGAGCCTATGGTCATATTTCATTCTATGGAGTTCCCTGTGCTCATGGATCCCCATAACTACCAGGTAATTGGGCCGAAAGATCAGCACCTGACACAGAGGTATCTTGGTTATAGACTGACCAACAAACCAAGATCTGGCTGGAAGAGATGGACTGAGTCCACCAGCTGGGTACTGAGTACTGGATCTCTGAGAATGGACATAGGACTGAAGAGTCAAAAGGTAGAAATTGGGTTCTAGCAACCTCATGGCTGTCATGAGGAAGCCATGAGCCAAGCATCAGGACTAGGGAGGCTTGGAATGAGCAAGGGAATCTGGATAGCAGAAAAAGATACCCCAAGAGATATGGGAGCCACTTTAGAGCAATTGTTTGTTATCTGGTCTTCCAATAGAGTCTCACAATTCCTGAAAGGGACTTAGGATTCTAGTTTTGGAGTTTTACAGCATCCTTGAACCTCCTTTAAAAAAAATAAAGAGCATTTCTCTACCTGGGTTGCCTGAATTGGCTCTCTGTTTTTTGCCATCAAAAGATCACCAGCTGGGAGCTAGTGAAATAGATTGCTCAGTGTTTACAAGCGCAGACTGATCTTTCAGAGGACCCTTGTCAGGCCACTCCCAAGTGCCTATCACTCTAGCTCCAATGGCCTGTGATACCACCAACCTTGTTGGGTACATACACTAACATGCATATATGCCCCTTTTACACACATAATTAAAAACAATAAAAATAAATCCATCTTTGAAAAAGTCCTCCAACTGAATCCTGTCTTACAGACTGGCTCACCAAACTCAGAAGCTTGGAGAAGTTGGAGTAGGATCCCTCTCCCTGTCCTGTCTTTTGGCTTAAGAGCTTGTACCACAGAACGTCATCAACACATATTCAGCAGTTGCTTGGCTGGATTTCTCAGAAGTTTAATGAAAACAACAGCACTTATAACGGTGTAGTTGCCAAGATGGCGGTGATAGGAATTTCTACCCTATGTGTTTTCCTTCAGTGTGACCTTGCCTTTTCCCACCAAGAAATGGAATCTATCTTGTCTCCCCCTGAATGGGGACTAGCTTATAACCAATAGAAATGATCCTGCCTGTGTTCCCATGGTCCGAGGGAACTTCAGACGCCCAACCTTAGACTCTTAAAACACTGGATTTGTGGAGTTCCCTCTTTTGTCCTCACTCCCTCAGACCTCAGTCCCTCACGTGGATGGGGATGCATTTAGGATACACAAATCAACAGGTCGGCTGTACATAGACTTTGAAATAATCCCAATCTTAGCACCAAACAGATCAAGAAGCCTCTGGGTGGCTCCAGCTACCAACAGTTTAATCTCTCCCTTACTATTTGCACCAAGTCTATAAATCTTTAAGGCTGGGGCTTCAGGCACAGTGTGGCAGAGACAAAACATTGCCATTGGCTCTACCAAAATTGCCGAGCATCTATGACTATAGTCATCCAGTTTCGTTTACCTCACCGAGCTTTAGGGCTCTTGGTTATTCTGATGCTTTGGTTGTCAACCTGACTGCATTTAGAATCAACTAAAGTTCACGTTGTCGCTGAGCACTCCTGGGAGAGATTTTCTTAATCGGATTATTTAAAGCAGGAAGATCGACCCCTAAATCTGGGCCTCACTTTCTGCTGGCAGCCCATGTAAAAGGACATGGAAGAAAGAAGCCTTGCTTTCCTGCTTGCCCTTGCTCTAGCTGACAAGACCATCTGTCCTGTGGCTGCTCCTTTACTGATGTCAGAACACACTTCTTCGGAATCCAGAGAAGACTGAAGACCAACAGGTCTCCAGGAATCCACCAGAAAGCCAGTGCCAGCTTAAGAGCCTTGTGGACTGAACAGCTCCTATATTCTTGGCCTGGCCATCATGAAACACCTATTATTGGACTACTCAGACCTCGGCCTGCAGTCCACTCTAATAACTCACACAGATATTCATTCTGTTTCTCCAGGGATCCCCCGACCAATACAGTTATGCAATAAGAGAGAGATAGCTATAGATAGCTCAAGTAATATCTGGAATGGACATGGCTCTGGGACCTCGGCCTCCCACCCACGGTGCAGGGTTACTTACAGACTGCTTCTAAATCTGATAGACATTCTTCTGACTGAATCTGGTAAACAAAGCGGGAGCTTTTCTGGCACCAAGACCATCCATAAAAAGAAGGCCCTTGATTTACACCCAAGGGACCTGTGTTCCTTAAAAACTGTAGAAAGAAACTTCCTGATACATGAAGAACTACATCTGGGCTTTGGGTTAAACACACACACACACACACACACACACACGCTTCCTGTGCAGACAATGTGGGCTCAGTTTTCTGGAAAAGAGTTCTGCAGTTAGGAAACAATCCAGTGGAGAAAGTCCAGGTTCTGGGGAGGACTCTGAGCACAGTGTGTACTGCTGGGGACGACTGTGCCTGCCAGCTCCTCTTTCAGGCTTTCCACACGCAGAACTGGAGACCAGCAGGGAGTCCTCCATGCCCCCATGCTGCCACTTTAAGCAAGCTGCATGCTCCTGCCTTACATGACGTTCGTTCAGAAGGTGTAAAGCTCTCATCAAACACACGCAGCTGTTAGCCCTGAGACTGGGCTCTGGTGACTAGACTTGGGAAGTGATGGTCTGGTGACATCCTGAGGAGGCAAGTATCCCCTGCATCCTGCCCAGCTGAGGTAGTGACCCATACAGAGCTCCGTAGCCATCACACCCCTTTATAGCTTGCACATACAGACCATTGAGCCTCTCCTCACAGACAGTCTCATTATTCCTCAGTGGTTAGTGTGAGCTGCAAGCATAGAGGATCCGAAAGACAGGGCCTTTGAAGAAGACCCAGGAACCCAGGGACTAGCTGCCTTCATTTCATGGTCAGGAGCTTTTGTGCTGGTCTCTTGGTCTCTTCACGGTTACAGAACACTTCCGTGTGGTAGGTGACTTAACATGCAATGGGTCAGCAGAGCCAGTAGGCCCCGAGATGAACCCAGGTTTTGTAGGTAAGGATCTGTGTCTGTGGAGAATTGCTGGGCATCCACAGAGGAGCAAGGGACAAGCTGAGCTCAGAGCTAGGTTTCATGGCATGAGGGGCTGAGCCCCTCCACTCAATGTGCCTCTCAACACAGGGTAATGCAGACGGAGCCTTTACAGGGGTCTCTAGCATTTTCTCCAAGGCTCCAGAAATCCATATGACACTAGAAACAGAAGTCACTGGCAGCTGCCTTTTAATGGTGGATATTCCTGACATCATTCAACACATAGCAAGTGTTAACTGTGAACTGAACCACTGTCTGCCCCATTGCTACTGCCTCTGACTCACTCTCGTGATACTCACTAGCAGACAGTCGTGACTTGGGTACCATGCAGACCCGCATCAAGCCTTCACAGTACCCACTGCCCTTTCACAGGCTCAGCAACAACCCAAGCCTCACCCCCACACTGGAAGGCCATGACCTTCTCTTTCAGGTGTGCCCCACAACCCCACGGGAAAGGAGAAGCCCTCAGGGCTGAGGCATGATTAAATTCTCTGCGGTGAGAAAGTGATACTGTGCGCTGATTCATACCAGTAAATATGTGATTTACATTTAATTCCAAGTAACCTTTCTGGGCTCGCCGAGGTGTGAAGGAATCTGATGGGGCCAGCTCTGTGGAGGAGGAGACGGCCATTCATATTCATTAAGACCTCCACATTAGCCAGCTGAAGGGTGACAGCCCTGCCCGCCCTCCTCCTCCTGCCTGCCAGGGTCACAGCTCTGGGCAAGCCAACAGTCCCCATGCCTGACTGGCACTTGGAAAGGAGTGCAGAACAACGCTGAGGGCTGGAAGCCCAGAAAGCAAGGGAATAGAGGAATCCACCTTCCCGGGAACAGCATGCCACAGACAACAGCTACTCCACATAGCTGTCTTCACAGATCATCAGGGACGGCAGGACAGAAGTGTGGACTGGAGTGGCAGCAGCTCTCACAGGCCCTTCACTCTCCTTTGCACATATTTATAACGTGGTGTGAAACTATCTCTGGTGCCTGTAGCCGGGATGTATATGGAATAGCCAGGGAAGTTGGGCTGGGGTCTCAGGGCACGGCAGGATAATATTCTGGGCCTCTTGGGGCATTGGTTCATTATGACTGACAGCTGTAGTCCCAGTGGTTACTCATGACCCATTGACCCGGAGACGGCACAGAAGGGGGCTAAGGTAGAGAGCATCAAGTTTCTCCCGTGCATGGTACCCCAGATTCATTTCTGCTGTTGTGATATCCTGGAAAAGATAAACACAGGGCAGAAGAAATTCTCCACAGCTTCCGAGCCAGGATATAGTCCTTTACCGTGGGGGGAATCACAGTGGCAGGGGCTTGAGGCAGCTGCTCACATCACATCCACAGTCAAGAACGGAGGAAGAATGGATGTATACATGCTTAGCACCATGCCTTCTCTACTCGTATAGTCCTGGGCCCAAACCTAGGGACGCGGATGAGTCTTCCCACATTAGCTAAGGCAGTGAAGACTATATCTCCCACAGACATACTCAGGGCAGCTTTATCTGTCCTCATTGAGACTCTTCCTATCAGACACCCGCAGCCAGGATGCCTACAGCTCCTCATGATGGGGCCATCTCTGTTGCTAAGCAGCAGTGTCAGAGCTGACCAGGAGCCTGGATCTGCAGAGTAAGCAGCTCTACAGCATGTCCCTATAGCGTCCGTACACCAGCCTCAGGGAGGGGGATGGGAGGCACGGCAGGCACCCCTCAGGTCTGTGTATGGATGAGGCTCCTGAGAAGTGGTCACATCCGACTTACGACAGAGCCTTCCCCCAACTGCACTACCCTCAGAGTCACCTTCTTTCATTCAGTCAGTCATTCAGTCATTGGTTCATTCAGTCAGTCATTCAGTCATTGGTTCACTCAAAGCGAATCCACAGAGAGTGGATCCTTCACCTGTAGATTACCTCAAGTAAAAGATTTGGCTCTAAGGGAAGTGAGACAGGGCAGGAGCTGGAAGCTTTACAAGGCCAAGAGGATGTTGTTGTAGGGAGACTGGAACTGGAATAAATACCAGTGGTCAGAAGCCAGGCAGGAGGCAGGGGACAGCTGATAAGGGTCCACAGACTGAGCGGGTCCCTTCAGAGGTGTGGGTCGCATTGGGGCAGGGAAGCTGTAGAGGGAGGTAAGAAGGGCAGAGAGGGAATCTGATGGTTGGGTGGTAAGGCCATGAGAGCTCTGGAGAGGGGCTAAATGTGGGTGGGAGTCTGAGATCCAGATAAGCCTCCATTGTCCACCATTTCCTCCTCCCTTTCTCAGACAAACTCCTTTCTAGCCCCGCCCTATATCCCACTGTCAGTTTGTGGTTCAGGTCCTCACCATGCTGACAAGACTGACAGAGATGGAGAGAGAAGCAAAGGAGCCCGAGAGAAGACCAAAATGTGTGAGGAAGCCATTGTAACTGACACAGAAGCCTTGACTCGAGTGAGGCCCTGCCCTGGACTTAAGACGAAATCCCTGGGCAAGACCCAGGAACCAACAAACGTGCCACAGGTTCCTGTGCACACATCTGTGGGTGGGGGTGAGGCTTAAACATCCAAGATGGAGGCAGTCGCCTCTGCAGAGAGCAGTTAACAGGAGGCTGAGTACTTAGTTAGACACAGTAATCTTGGGGCAGACCAGCTTTTAATCTGCACTCACATCTGCTATCCGGTCAGACTTGTACCAACCATTACTCCATCAAGTAGGTCTTAGTATATCACCCTGGCCTACAATACCCTCTTCCTTTGTCCTGCCTCTCCTTCTCCTTGTTCTGAATGGGATCTCCTTCCTTCTCCAGAGGCCACTAAGGCATCCAGAGAGGTGAAACAAATAGTCACGTGGAGAGGGTAGGGCCCAAGTTCGATTCAGTGTACTTCTACTAAGGTAGGCTTCTCAGCCCCCTGAACGCCTTTACCCAAGTCCCATCAGCTCCAGAAAGAGCTGCTGCGATCCACACAACACACTCCAATTTATTTCTGTCTTTGCCTTTCACAACATATGCTGGAGAGAGGGGGCTGGGCGTAGGGAGGATGGCAAAGACGGGGCAGGGGGACTCATTTAATTTTCATGAACGTTCTGCTCTCTTGGAAAAGCACAAGACAAGAGGCAGCCAGGCCCTCTGGAGAAATGTATGAGGTATATTTACTGCCCTAAGATACTTGAGAAAGGGCCAACGAGAGGGCTCCATAGGTTAAGACACTTGCTGCCAAGCTCAAAGACCTGAGTTCAATCCCCAGAACTCACACGGTAGAAGGAGAGACGATCAAAGACACTTGGGCTGGGCATGGTACACTCACCTTTAATTCCAGCGTCTAGGAGGCAGAGGCCAGTGGATCTTTGTGAGTTCGAAGTCAGACTGGTTTCCACAGCAAGGGCTACATAGTAAGATCCTGTCCCAAGGAAAGAAAAAGGGAAATGGAAAAGAGAAAGGAAGGGAGGGAGGAAGAAAGAAAAAGAAAGAAAGGAAGGGAGGAAGGGTAAGAAACACAAGACAAGACAAGACGCTTGGAGTATGCTAGAGGAGGCCGAATGGTACCCTGGTCAAGCCCAGAGCCATGATGGGTCCCAGTATCTGTGTGAAAAGTCAAATGGTCCAGGGTGACCTCAAAAACAGATGGTTGTGTGACAAGGACCTTCATACTCTCTTCAGGTGGTGGCATGAGGTGGAATTACAATTTTTTTTAATTGTTATGGCTCTTGGCGGGAACAAGGGGCAGAGTGGTATGGAGTCAGAGGTAGGAGATGGCATAGCGGAAGGCCTGAGGGTCTGGTCCATGGCCACATTGCAGTGGCTGACCACAGAGAAGTCAGGGCCCTGGCAGAGGCCCTCAGGGACTGTCAGGCTCTCCCCATCAGACTCCTGGTGAGTTACTTTCCTTCATTGTGCCCCGGTTTCCTCATCTGACAAGTCAAAGGGTAGCGGGGAGGCCACTGATTCAAAGGGATTCTTAGGCCTGCACCTTTGGAGTACCTGGAGCCTCCTGGCCCTGTTCCGGGCTTGATCTCCTGCCCTCCCTCTCTGTCCACTGCCTCTGCTCCATTAGAACAAGCCCTGCTTCTTCTACAGTGTTAAAACAGGCAGGAAAGTTCCCTATCAGCATGGAAATTATAACCTGAGGCGTCTGATTCACCAGGGAGGGCACCTTGTTCCTCCTCTTTTATTTTTAGCCCCTGTCGTGCTGGCAAGGAGGCCTGCGCTCATTAACCTGTATCACTGAACAAGTCACTGAGGCCACCGGGGAGTAAGCTGGGCCCCAGCCTGGCCCTCTGCTCCCAGCGGGTTATTTATAGCCTTCCTTCCCTCTGGCGAATTAATTAACTGGTACTGGTGGCCTCCACACTGTTGTCTTCAGCTGGGTGTCCCCACTGAGGGTGTGGAGCCAGTGGAGGGGTGGGGAAGGCAGGAAGTGGTGGGCTGTCCACTGCTTCCAGATGCTTGTGCGACTTAGACCTCCAAAGCCAGGCCCTCTATGGATAAAGCACTTGCCAATCAAGCTTGAGGACTAGAGCTCAAACTCTCAACACCCACATAAAAACCACGGAGGTCCACCTATAATCCTAGATCTCAGCATCCCCCAGGCTCGCCAGACTAGCCTTGTAGGAAGCTTGGAGTCATCGAGAGATCATGTCTCTGTAAATAAAGAAGAGAGTCACAGAAAATACCTGACATTGTCCTCCAGCCTCCAAGCAGTCATTCTTATACATGTATGTAGGCCCACAGACTTGTGAAAACACACACACACACACACACACACACACACACACACACACACACACATCTGAGACTCTGACCAAGTACTAGCTAAAAAAAAAAAAACAAAATTAGTCCAAAATCTATTCCCTTCCCTTATCGGGGAAGTAAAATCCAGGACAAGAGCCTATAGTGCTTTTGGGTTGAGTCAGAGAATGTGGAGCAGGTACCTTGGTGGGTTGGAGAACTTGGGTGCGTGGTCCTTGCTGGTGAGGCAGAGAGAAGAGAGACACAGGGAACTATTAAAGACCCGATCAGAACAGACTTCCCACCTGCAACTTGGGCAAGGACTTCTAGCCCAGATGGAGAAACTGAGGCTCAAAATGTGGTAACATCCACCACACCCATTAAGCCTTTGGACACAAGGCCTGATCTCCCTAGTGGGAAGATGAATCTTGATCTGGATTGACTGTCCCCTGTCACAATACCTCCTGCTGTCTGCCTCTTTGTCTAAGGACACTAGGGCACAGCCCAGTGGGGACAACATCCTCTGATTTGTCACTTCTGTATCCCCAGTACGACCTTCACTAATTTGTAGGGAGTTCTTTGTGTCGTTATTCCAGGCCCCTCCCACATCCTGAATAGATCCAATCCCTCACCACCATTCACAAGCCTCCACAAGCCTGAGGCCCCATACACCCACCATCTACATCTGCATACCCATGCTTAATGCAGCTATGGGGCCAGGCACTGGTCCCATGGAAGGACAGCTCTTCAAACCACACATTTCCCTAGGAAAGTGCAGCTCTAACTCAAGGAAGGGGATTTGAGGAGGCTGGACAGCCTTGGCGACAAAATACCTAACAAATTCAATTTAAGAAAGGGGAGGTTTGCTTGGGCTCCTAGTTCACAGGTTCACTCCATTATGACTGGGAAGACATGGTGGCAGGAACTTGAAGTATCTGGTCACACTGCACCAACTCTCAGGAAGAGAGAGGTAGATGAGCGCTCGCTCGGTTCAGTCTCTTTTTTTATTCGGTCTGGGGCACTTCTGCCCCCTCCCACCTTCCCTCCCCACCCAGCCCCACCCCCCACCCTCACCCCTGTCAGTGAATGTGGGCACTACATTCACAGGCCCACCAGGGAACCTAACAGCATTTACCTGTCAGGCTACACTGTTCACGGGTACCTACAACTATTGAACACAACCAGTCTCTGGTCTAATCTGCAGTTCTGCCCTATACCCTAGAATTGCCCTCTACCAGACTAGCTTGGGTTCCAGTTTATCATGGCAGCACAGGGAGTGTGCAGCTCAGGCTCCTACCCTCTGTGCACCTTGAGCGACCTTGCCGAGCACTGATGGGTGATTGGCTCTCATCAGCACTAGCACTAATATGAAAATCACTACAATTAAAGCTGCCAGCTTGGCCTTGTTCTGTGCTGGAGAGGCTGTTTATTGCTTCAGGAAAAACCCCCTAGACTGGGGCCCACCCCACCTGCTAGAAGAGCTTCATGCCCCACTTACACTCTCACCATCTCTGGCCTCTCCCCTGGGTTTGGGATGCTGAGGTTAAATCTCTGGGCACTGTTGGGTGGGGGTTTCTGGTGGGGGATGGTGGTGGAGATGGGTGTGTGTATGTGTGTGTGTGTGTGTGTGTGTGTGTGTGTGTGTGCAATTTGCCATTCGCACTTTCAAAATAGAGTGCAACTGGCTAATTGCCATGGCAATTAGGTAATTGCAGGTGCAATTAGCATCTCTCTAGCAAAGCAGGAAGAGAGAGGAGAGGAGGGAGCTGTAAGAGCCTGTGAGACAGGTGAATGGGGGAGAGAACAAAGCAGACCCGCCGTAGAACCAGGACAGTCAGAAAGAAGAAAGAGATATTCATGAACAGAAGTGAACCAGTAGGAAGTGAACCTCTCTGGAGGAGCCAAAAAGGCCCATAGCACAGCAGTGTGGAGCAGGGCAGGCTGGGGATGTCCTGGGAGGAGGGAGGAATTTCAGGATGAGCCTGGAGAAGAATTCCACAGCAGATATGGGGAAACCAGTATCCTGTAGGTTTTAGAGCACCAGCAAGGGTCAGGGAGGTGTGAGAGGCAAGTCTGTCCCATAGAGGTAACTGCTGTGATGGAGGTGCTCCCAATCCACAAAGATTAACAAAGGAACCAGCAGCCACACATGGTATGTCTATCCCCAATTAGAAAACTGGAGTCTTTAATGTTATTTGATTGGTTGACTTTAACTGTCCATACAACCTAGAATCACCTAAGAGAATCTCTCTTTTTGTTATTTTTGTCTTTCTTTCTTTCTCTCTTTCTTTCTTTCTTTCTTTCTTTCTTTCTTTCTTTCTTTCTTTCTTTCTTTCTTTTTTTTTTTTTAGCTGAGGACCGAGCCCAGGCAAATGCTCTACAACTGAGCTAAATCCCCAACCCCAGAGAGTCTCAAAAAGAGATTATATGGATCAAGTTGGTTGTGAGCGTGTCTGAACATGATTGTCTTAATTAAATTAACTGATACAGGAGAAACCAGCCCACTAAGGGTGGCACCATTCCCTTAGTAGAGTTCTTGAACTAGAAAAGAGAAAGGAGCTGAGTTAAGCACAAGCAAGCAAGAGGCATACATGCATTAATTTCCCTCTGCCCCTGATGATTGATGTGACTAGTTTTCTCAAGCTGAGTCTTCCCTGCAATGACGGACTGCAACCTGGAATTGTAAGCAGAAATAAAATCCCTCTCCCTTAAGTTGCTTGCTGTCACAGTATTTTAATCACAGCATTTAGCAGCAGAAATAAAACTGAGACAACTATTAAAGTTACCTGCACTACTATAATAGTCCTACAGGCTCAGACAACAGACCAAGGCCACCACCATAGCTGCTCTTCTCCCAGCATGAATAACTGGGAAAGTGGCATCAGGTACAGAGAAACTAAGGAAGAGTTAGAAGGAGGAAGAGCACTGTTGGCTTGGGTGTAGACTTGTCATCATGGACCCAGGGTAGGGGGCTTCATCCATCACTGTCCTTACAGCCCTGCAGTCCCTGAGCCCAAAGCTCACCCTGGGACTCTATCTACCTTCATGGTAAGACAAGCTTTCAGAAAGAGTATGTGAGCCAATAGTACTGCTATAGTCAGACCCAAATAAAGTCACATGAAAGCACACACAGGGTCCCACCATCGCCTTAGGAAGACCACGTGTATACATTTATCCTTAGGCACACATGCCTGTATTCAGCCCCCCCTGTCTGTCTGTCTGTCTGTCTGTCTGTCTCTCTCTCTCTCTCTCTGTCTGTCTCTCTCTCTCTCGTCTCGCACATGCATACTCACACGTAAATAAATTTTCTTTAAGGGATTGGGCACCTTGATGTAAGTACTCCATATATGCGTACGCATGAGCATGTGTATGTTATGAACACACTCACACGAATGCCTAGACTCTCTAGTCTGGAAACTAGTGACATTGTTACCTCTTCTATGGGCTGCAGGTGTCCTCCGCTGCCTAGTTCCAGTGTGTAGAACCGTGGGAAGTGCTCAGAGCAGCTGGCCTTCAGTCAGGCTGCACACAGTCTTACTGTGGGGCAGAGCACTGTGGCTAACCACAAGGCGTAGGCGAATGAGCTCTGAGCTTCCCCCACAGGGCCTGATATAGACCTGGGTACAAAGGGCTGAGCCCACAGAAGACGGCTGGTGATACCTCAGTGTCTGTCCATCTGACTGCCCTCCTATGGTTGGTGCTGTGCAAATGTAAGCAGATGGGTGTCATAAGCCTGAGACTAACACCAGACAGAGAGAAGGAGAGACAGCAGGTAACAGGAAGACCATGGTGGCCTGGAAATTTCTGGGTTTGTTTGAGTGCCTATAACATGGTATTAGAAGTCAACCCCAAATCCACCTTCCTCCAGGATAGACCCACCTCTCACACCCCAGTCTTACTTAGGCTGAACACCCTCACTTTGTGTGTACACACACACTCACATACATTGCAGAGGAAATCAATTCACTCCATTTACAAAGAGAATTTTTATGAAGGACGTTCAGTTGATCTCACAATCAGCCTCTGCAGGAATAAGAAACCCAGACCTGGGCTGGAGAGATGATGGCTCAGCGGTTAAGAGCATCAGCTGCTCTTCCAGAGGTCCTGAGTTCAATTCCCAGCAACCACATGGTGGCTCACAACCGTCTGTAGTGGGATCTGATTCCCCTCTCTGATGTACATGAAGACAGAGCATTCATATTCATAAAACGCATGAATAAATAAAGGGGAAAAAAAGAAACATAAAAGGAGTCAGATCTGGAGGCTCTGTAGCCAGAACTCAATTCTAAAGGTAACTTGCAAGACTGCCCAAGGGTACCCTCTCAACTGGCACAGATAACTACTCTTAGAGAGGGGGCCAGAGGCTTCCTCTCTGCCACACAGAATCCTGCTGCACTCGTTTCTCCAGGAGGCTGACTGCAGATCCAGTGGGAAGAAACACCTACAGGCCAGAGCCCAGGTCACACCACTATGCTCTGACTACAGGGGACGCAGGAAAACAAATGACAGCCCCTAGGGACTTAGGTGGGAAATTCCCCGGCAGAGGCACAGCTCTGCCTGAGTAACCAAGAAAGTAACCCAGCACCTGGACTGCCTGGTTCTCTGCACAGGCTGCCCACAGGGCCAACGGCCTGCGGGGCCACTCCCCTCTCCTGGCCTTCACTAAGGAACCAGGCCTGCTGCTACCTTGGCTTTAAAGGCGGCAAGGTGGAGCATCCACAGACCACAGGCTGTGCCTTCCTGGTGACATTTGGCTCGGGCTGGGGATGAATTAGAACCGCCATGACACCTCAGACTCAGAGACACAGTGCCCACAAGCTCCTTTTGGTGAGAGCACTGTTAGGAGCGCCTAGACCAGGCATAAGAGTCCAGACCCGCAGGAAATGGGCACCCCAAGACCTCACCACACAGCTCTGCTACGTGGCTATGGCAGCAGTAGTGATATTGACTGAGTACTTGCTGAATGTCAAGTGCTTTTCTAAGGACCTAGGCCCTTACAGTCCTTGAAAGCACATCATGAGTTAGGAGCTGGAGAAGAACAGTTGAATAGCTCACCTGGGACTACCCAGCTTGGAAAGGCAGAACCATGACTTGAGTTCTGACTCCCCCTGTGGAACCCTGGGCTTTTTGTTATTGTCTCTGAACTTCGGTTTGCTCACCTCCGAGAGAGGACAATGAGGACAATCTCCAGGAAGTTTGTGGGGACAATGAAGTCGTGGGGAAAGTGCTTAGGACTCATAGGACTAAATTAAAGTCAAGTTTCCTCTTTCATGGGAGACATTCTTGCCAGGCATCATATAGGTCACCACTCTGGGTCCCCCTGAAACCAAATCCTGATGCATTTGGGATATGGACATTGGATATAGTTGCCATTCTGAGTACAAATACCTATCCCTGAGTCCCCAGCTCCATACTTTTCCAGCCTTCTCTCCACTGCCTTCCTAGTTCTCTAGAACAAAGGATCCAAGACCTTGTCTAAACAGAACCCCAACCTGGCCCCATCTAGTGGCTGGATGTTCACTTCTCCCAAACGGTGATCAGGTGAGCCAGGGGTGTTAAGTCCAGGTGCTTGCTTAACTGGACCCGAAGCTAGGCTTGCCCAGCGATTCTCTTGTCTCTTCCAATTCACAGCGCTGGGACTTACAGTCTCACTAGACTTCTTAGCACGGTGCTGTGGATTCGAATTCAAGTCCTCATGCTTGCACAAGCATGCTACTCGCAGAGCCTTCTCCTCAGCCCAGTCTGTGCCTTCTTCGAGCAGCTTCTGTCCCCTTTTCTCTCCCTGAACCTAGGCTTCTCCATCCTCTGTGTGATCAGAGGCCTGGAGAAGCCCCATAGTGCCTAACAAAGAGCCAGGCTGGCAGGTTTACCGTGATGTCCTCAGTAGATTTGCTGAGGAGTGATGACACTTGTCAAGTGGGAGCACGGGTCTGCAGGGAGAAGGGGGAGGGGAAGGGAGCTCCCTGCCACTGTCAGGCTGGCTGAATGGTCTTGACAAGCAGGAGGGGCTGCTGAGAAGACCCATCGTCCTCTGCACTTTAAAAGGCCAGCGCCCCTCCCGGAATCTCTCCTTGGAGACCTGCTAAAATAATACATTTAGACCTGCCAGCCCCAATCGCTTCCGTCTGTCAGGCTCCCTGTAAATAGCACTTCTTAGCCGAGCCAGGGAAAACACGATTCCAAGCAGCATGGGGGCAATCATACATCAATCGAAGAAAAACATTTTCCCTTTCCTTTCCACCAGCCCCCATAATTGCATTTTAAAACCATTCCTGTGTTTCTGGGAGACACCACGGTACCTGTTGCTTTTTAACTCGGAGCCGAGAGGCGCGGCAGAATGAGGCTAAACACAGCAAAGTTATTTTGATTTATTTTCCAACGTTGGAATCGGGAGCTTGCTGCGGGATTCAGCTGCGGGAAGACGAGCTGATGAAAATGTATTTCTTCCCATCGTTACTCTTTTAAATAGATGGGAGTTTTATTCTTGCTTTTTTTTTTTTTGCCACTTTGCTGTGCTAGACTGAGCTTTATGACACCCTGGCATGCTGGCACCAGCTTCTGGATGACAGCATTAGCTGTCCTGTCCTTTGGTTTGCTGCCTGACCAGCAGTGTGCCCTTCGTTATTCCTGTTCACAAAGGGGACAACTGAGGGTCGAAGGGATAAATAGCACCCATTCTCTCAGGAATTGGGTGGTGACCCCCTTCTCAATCCCGGGAGACTCTGCATATCTTGGTGGGGACCTTGGGGGCCATACCCCCAGTAGAGCTGCTTGCTAGCCCAGGCTCAAGGGTTGCCATGGAGACATTGCTATTAACAAGTCTGTTCTAGCTTGCTTTCTGTTGCTGTGGTAAAACACTGACCCAAAGCAACATGGGGGAGGAAAGGCTTTATTTGGTTTCCACTTCCAGGTCATAGTTCATCACTGAGGAAGGGAGGGCAGGAATCCTGAGCAGAACCATGGAGCAGTGCTGCTGCTGCTGCTTGCTGGCTTGCTTTCTGTCTTGATCTGAGCTAGCTTTCTAATACAGCCCAGGCCTACCTGCCTACAGACAGTGCTACCACAGTGGCTGCAGGCCAGACATCAAATCATCACTTAAGATAACCTTCCATAGATGCTGCCTCAGGCCAATCGGACACAAGCCCTCCACTGAGGTCCCTTCTTCCAAGATGACACTGCAATGCATCAAATTGACAATAAAGACTAACCAGGACAGCAGGGAATGGCAGGTGTGTGCTGGCCCCAAAGCTCAGCTGCCAGCTGTCCACTCGTGCCTGCTATGGACTGGGTTCAGTGAGATATTAGAGTCAGAGGCCTAAAGTAGCAAGGCAGTGTGTCAGGCTGGCCCTATAAGTACAGTCATCTACTTCTAGACACCTCTGTCCTCTGTGTGACTCTCAGTCCCGACGATCCGTAGGTCCCTGGTGCCTGCAGCACTTCCTGCACGGTGTGATGAAGAGTGGACAGGGTAACACTGGGAAATAGTTTTCAACTCCACTCAGATCTGAGGGCACAGTAAAGTTGACATAGATGACTGCTGACTCCCTCTGAGGCACAGAGAGGGTATGAACGCTGGATAAGAACCATGGGGACCTGATGCCAATTAAGTTCCCTTTCCTTTGTACTGTGTAACAAGACAAAGTCTTCCTTGTACTGGTTCCAAACCCTTGAAGCACCTTCCTATCTGGTCTTCAAAAAATATGTTCTAACCCCAAACCTGGCTTATACAACACCCAGGAAGCTTGCCCAGGCACCCGGGCTCTCTCTGGGCTTACTCTCCGGCTGCTCCCATGGAGAACCACAGTTCTCACTACCTACTTCTTGGTTGCTCTTGATAGTGTGTGTGCTGGTGGAGGCCAGAGGTCCACATTGTGTGTTTTCCTTGATTGCTCTCCACCTTAGTTTTTGAGACAAAGGTTCTCATTGAACCTAGAGCTTGCTCCTTCAGCCGGAGAGGCTAGTCAGTGAGCTTCAGGAAGCCTCCTGTCTCTTCCCTCCCCAATGCTGTGATTACACATCACTGCCATGCTCTAATGATGGGCCTTTTACCTGGGTGCTGTTGAGGATCCAAATGGTCCACCCTCTTTCAAGGCAAGGCCTTCACTGACTCACTAACCTTTCCTTTCCCCTTCCTTGATCTCAGCCTGGCCTCTCCTCAGGTCTGTTTATACATTAGACAACAAGGAAGGGAGAGGTCACTCTGGGACAGCCAGTGAAAGATGGAAACAGCAAGAAGTTGCCTTCCCCAGGAGGCAGATGCTGTGAACACACACACATGCATGTGCACACGCACAAGCACTCGTGCACGCACACACCGTGCACACGGAGGTCTGGACCTGTCAGCTTAGGCCCAGGCAGGTGGATGGCTGTCCACTTGGCATGGGTTTTGAGAGGCTTTGGGAATTCAATCTCAGATTTGGAAAGGGCTCAGCTAACATATGAATAGGGCTCCAGGGAAACGGTGCCCCCAAATCTCCTGGCACCGGGACCTCCTGCCAGTGATCCTTTCCCGATGACATTGTTCCTGGCCTCTCTGTCTCCTTATCTGCCAAGTGCAGAAAATAATCCCACTGTGACAAGGTCCCAGGAGGACCATGCAGGATCTAGCACAGCAAACATTCAATTACCCACAAACACAAGGGACTGCTGCTGCCCACACAGCAGGATGAGTCTGGCCTTGGAAAAGAGATCAGGATTTGTCCCTGTAAGGAAGAATGTGTCAACAGGGATTGCACTAGCCACACAGGTTTCAGAGCATAGTCGGGGGCCACTGTCCTTAACAGCCATCTAGCATTGAACTCACTGAATCATGTGATTATCAACCTTGGTTGTCAACTTGACTGGATCCAGGCTCTTCTAAGAGATGAACCTCTGATCAGAAATCATCTCCTGTTGGGGCATTTCCTGGAAAGAATGACTAAGTGGAAAAAGACTTTTCTGTGGAGTGGGCAGAAACACCACACTACTATGGAGAGGCCAGATGCAAAAGGCCTAAGGGAAAACTGCTGCTTTTTGCCTGCCTGCCTTTCTCCTTGCTTGTGAGTGCTTCTACTATGTTGATGCCGTGGCATCTGCCATCTTTCCTGACATCAGCACTGGCTTCTCTGACCTTCAGTCCAATGCAGGCTACAGAACATGGCTCTCAGGAATCCTCCAGGCCTTCAATGGCAAACTGGGACTGCCGAGGCATCCGGTATTCTAGATTGAGCAGCTACTGACTCTCCGCCTCTCCAGTGTGAGGATACTGTTGCTAGACAGCCTTAGCATGTTATATGAGCCAGTTTAATGCATGCCGTTTGTCATACATATTCATTCTCTCGGTTCTCTGTCTTTAGAAAGAACCCAGGCTAAGTCTCATCATCCTTCTCCAGATGAGTCTCAGGGACCCAGGGAGGTTAAAGAACCAACTGATAGTCAGTTACCCAACTGGGAACAAGTGAACAATCAGGCTCTTTCTGGAGCCACCAGCCACATAACTTCAAGGCTCCTGGGCATATATGTAAATCAAGAGGGGAATTGGCAGACATGAATCCATATGACTCATTGTGACACCTTAGGAAGTCCCAGGCCTGGTGAGACTAAGCCCCACTATCTGGCTGCCTCATGGGCTACTGGGAAAAGAGCTCAATCTTTAAACCAGGTCTCTATGTGCACACTGCAGTAATCGTTACAGCAAGCCAATGGCAAATGGTTCAAACATGTAACAAAACAGCTCTTGGAGGCTGAGGCAGAAAGATGGAGGGTTTGAGGCTACAGAAGCAGACCCTGTTTTTTAAAGTAGGGCAAAGGTGACTTCAATGCCCAGGACTTGACCTGCCCAGGACACAGGGAAGCCCCAGAGGTTATATCAGCATCTCAGGGTGACCCTGCTAGGAGGCAATGCTAGCCTCCTTCCCTGCTGTAGCGACATTGACTCTCTTTCACCCCCTCTCAGACTACATGGCTGGGGTTCACAGCTTGAACCTGCTCTATGCTATGGGGAAACTCTACAATCCTGCTTGAGCCTGTGTTGGCCAGTCAGGGAGCACCACTAGGTAGCTGAGGAAAATTGAGGTTGACATTGAAGCCCCTACTACTCTCTGAGGAAAAATGGCATTCTGCTTGGATTAATCAGACTCCGGAAGGGATGGGAGAGAGGTGACCGCGTGCTTCAGTGATGGTTGGAGTTAGTAGAATGTGAGGCAGGGAGAGGGAGGAGTGAGTTGGGCCTGTTTCTGATGTGATGGTGGGTGTGAACAGTACAAACACTGTGACAGTGAGGAGCCACCTGCAGACACTTGAAAGGGGGTTGGTGGAAGGGCTCCTTCCTGTCCAAGATGGTGCTTTGCTGTTCTAGAAAAGGGGTGGGGCTGGAGGTCAGGCAGGCTGTCTTCACAGACGTGGCTCTATGACCTTCTGTCCCCTCAGGAAAACTCCTGGATGTGGCCTTTGTGGTCTGGCTTTCAACAGCAGATGGAGCCTGCCACATGCAGCTCTTCCTGAGGTCACTGCCACAATGACCCAGAGGAGAGGGACTTATGCAAATGAACTCAGTGCACGTGGATGAGAAGGTTCCATTTACCAGGCTGGGGGTGGAGTCATGGGCCGGTGGGCAAAGGCTTGGGGCAATTCTGGAATGGCAGTGTGCAGCCCCTCACCTGGACAGAACAAAGATCTGTCCTCAGACCCTGAATTTCACTGTGGCATGGACTCCCGTGTGCCATGTGACCTGGGCAGGTAACTTTCCTCTGAGCTGGATTTCCTCCCCAAAGACAAAAGCATGCACAAGGCCTGGCTTGTCAAGACTTTCTCCTCCACACCAGAAGCCCAACACATGACATAGGGGGTCAGGGACACTGGTGCCCACAGACCCTGGGAGATGACACAGGACAGACACTGGCAAGAGGCCACATGATATAGAAACCATGCCCAACCTACCCAGTTCCTCAGGCATTTTTAAAGAGTCTTATGTTGGCCAGGCTGGTCTTGAACTTGACATGGAGCTGTGGATGGCCGTAAGCTTCTGGTCCTCCTGCCTCCATCCTCCCAATTAAACACTGGCTGGGTCCTTTACTAAGACCCCACTGACCACCATTACTGCTGATCTGAGTGCTAGGCTTGCAGGCTGAACCTTTGCCTGCCAGGGTGCATCACGCACAAGCCAGGACTCTACTACATGAGCTAGAGCCACAGCTCCTCCTCCTGCTGTGCAAATCCCTCTTGACCAAAGATGCAGAGCACAAACACACACCAGACTCAGGCTGCTGACTGGGCTCTTCACTTGCCAATGAGAAAGAGGTTCCAGGGAGTTCTGACAGGGGTTGGAGCATGGCAGTCCCTCCTGAGCCCCAACCCACCTGGTGCTTTGTGGCTGAGGTTGTGACCATACACTGCATTCATTCCCCCTCTCCTCTCTTCTGAGGAGAGAGCCAGGGTGGCATCCAAGTGATAATAACAATCGAAGAAAGAGAAAGAAGCCGGGCCTGGTTCTCTGTGACCCAAGGGGTGTCTCTTGATGAGAAACTCAACTGCTCTTCCTTCCACTGGGTCTGAGCAGCCCCCTCCCCTGCATCCCATTTTTGGCCACAGCCTGGCCTCTGAAGTGTACCTGTCTAGCGAGAAGGAGGTGCATTTACAAATCTCCCACACAGACCCTTTCCACCCAAGGCCTCTGAGGCACACGAATTCCGAAACAACTCACCATTCTCCTCACTTCACAGGCAAAAAACACTGACATTCAGAGTTGGGATATGACTTGCCTGATGCTGCTCAAATGGAAAAGAGTCTTAGGCTAGCAAGCCTGCTTGGCATCTTCCAACTCCACCCACCAAACTGAATGTCTGTCATTAAACCAGTCTTTGCCACTCAACTACACCCAGCCACACCCAGCCAATGCAACAGGGAAAGGTAGGCGATCTGGCCCTATCTGAATCTTCAGCTGCTGACATACTTGGAAACCTTCCTAAGCCTTTACTCTCTGACCTCCACAAAGATAGGGCCCCTCACCCTGGTATGTTCCTGCACCAAGAGACCTCGGATGATAAATTAGCATGAATCTGTGTGTTCAGCATGGGAAGTACAGGTAATGCTGCACAAAAAGTGGAAAGACATAGGAAGACAGGTAGTGAGAACCAAGGTCGGGCATGTACCTCAGAGGGTAGAGCACTTACCTGGGATGCATGAGGCTCTGGGTTTGACGCCCAGCACCACATAAACTGTGGAGGGATGGGACACATCTCTACTCCTGTCACTCAGGTAGTAGAGACAGGTAGATCAAGAGTTCAAGGTCACCCCTGAGGACATAGGGAGTCTGAAGCTAGTCTAGACCCTGTCTAAATCAATTGATCAGTCAGCCAATCGATCTGTAAGTCAACAAGTCAATTGGTCAGTCACTCAAGCCTCTTTCCCTGTCTGGTCCTCACTGCCCAGATCTTGGGCACTCAAGGTGACGTTTGGAAGGGCCGTTCTTACCTGCCCACTCGGTGAAATTCTCCAGGCACTATGCTCTTTCTCACTTACGATCATGGCAAGGGCGTGTGTGTCCACACACACGTGAGAATGTTCATCTCTTCTCCCTTCACACAAATGGTAATGTGTCAAAAAACACAGTCACACAGCAGATATCAGGACAGTCCACATCTCTGACAGTTACCTCCCGAAGGAATGATGGAGCTGAAAATCTCCAGTCACTGGAATCATCAAAGCCATCCTCAGGTTGAACACAGGGCATTCCTCGAAGGTGAGCGACACTGCCAATGTGATTAAGCTGTCCTGCCACCAGTCCCGTGTAGTTACACACGCACAACTGCACGCAGTCTCTAAGAACTAATACTAGTAGCAATCCATCACATTACCAATATATATCTATTTATTATCCCTTGTTTTTATCGTTTTCATTTCTAATGGGGTAGGGAGCATGTTCCATAGTGTAAGGCTGGAGGACAACTTCTGGGATTCAGTTCTTCCTTGCCATCATAGGTATCTCTGGAATGGAACTCAGGTCGACAGGCTTAGCCGCAGACACCTTTACTGACTGAGCCAGTTTGCCAGCCCTTTTATAGTTATTTTTAAATTTCTTCCTACTTAAAAAAAAATGCTTGTACAAAATAGTAAGCCACGCCATGCCAGCAACAGCCTCACACATCTTGTGTTTTCTAGCATCTCTTGATTGATTTGTGTGAGCACATTCTATGGTGTTTGTACAATAGCTGTCTCATGACGAAGTTCTCCGAACACGTCCCCCATCGCTAAGCAACCCATGGCTGTAGGACTTACTGCCTGGTAGGCTCAGATAGATGACTTGCTTTTTTAAAAGAAAAACTGGCTTTTATTATTTTTATTAATTTGTGTGTGCATATGTGTGGGTGTGTTTGTGTGTGTGAACAGATGCATGTGCACATATGTGGATCTGTGTGTAGAAACCCGAGGGCAACTTCGCCGATGTCATTCCTGAAGCAGTAACCTTTTTTGTTCTTTATTTCTCTTTGCAGACAAGGTCTCTCACTGGCCTAGAACTTACCAAGTAGGCTAGGCTTGACGGTCCATTGAGTTCCAGAGACCTGCCTGGCTCCATCTTGCCAGCCCTAGAATCTTAAGCATGAGCCACCAACCTCAGATTTTTGTTTTGGGTTTGTTGCTTTCCATGGGGGTTCTGGGAATTGAACTCAGTTCCCCATGCTTGCAAGGCAAGCACTTTACCACGTGGCTATCTCCCAGCCCTTAAAATGATTTGAAACAGCAATAATCTGTGTTCAGTATGGTCTTGTGAGTTCATTAGGCACCGTTGGGAAAGCTTCCACTCCGTGATGTCAGAGAGGTCCTCAGTGCAGACCCCTCTGCTCACGCTTTTGTAGAATCCCCTGGCAGGCGCCCCACTGGTGATTTATTCAGTCCCCTGTCGATAGCCGTGGCGGCATTGCCAAGCTTTTGCTTGCTTTTATAAATAATACTGCTGCACGCATTGTCCCCATTTAGCTGTGTGACACGGTCCTAGAGCAGGGTGTGCTGGGCCTCAGGGAAGGGCACATGCAGCCTGAGCAGATGTTGCCCAGTGGCTCTCCCCAGAGGTGCCCTGCCTCCCACTCCTGCCCACCCTCCTGCCAGCCAGCCCCTGTGCCCCACACCCACAGCCCCAGAGTGCTGCCGTGCCTTTGATCTTTCTCAATCTGATGCTTGAAAGAGGGTCTCTTATTGAAGTTTTAATTTGCATTTCTTTTATGAGTAAGGCTGAGTAACTTTTCATAGGTTTGAGGGCCATTTATATACTCTTTCGAAAGCTGTCTTCCTATATCGGGCCCATTTTTTAATTGGCTTGTTGGCTTTTTCTTGTTGCTAGGCAAAAAGACGGTACACTGAAGGAATGAGTCTTGTCTCTGTGGCAGCAACGGCGGGCTTCTTCTCCTCTGTCATGTGTCGTAATTTGGGTCACACATTCCCTTTGCACCCTTCTTTAAACTTCAAAGGCTCAGGGCTGGGGAGAGGGCTCAGTGGGTAAGGGCACTTGCTGTGCAATCCTGGAGACATGAGTTTGAATCCTCTGCACCCACATAAAAGATAAGGGTGGCTATGTGTACCTGTAATTGCAGGGCTGCGGCCGGGTTGGGGGGAGCGGAGACACAAGAATGGCCGGGTTTGCTGGCTGCCAGTCTAGCTCCAGGTCCAGTGAGAGATAGTGTGACAAGAGTTTAATGTTGGGAGTGGTAGAGTGAGACATTAGATATCCTCTTCTGGTCTTAGTGCTTGTACACACGTGCATGCGCGCACGCGCGCGCGCGCGCACACACACACACACACACACACACACACACACACACACACACACACACACAGTTCAAAAACCAAAAACTTTGGGGAAGAAAAATAAGTCAAATTCTGAATCCCAAGTGTGACACCAGGCTGGGACCCCGGAGGCCTTCCCAGTTCTTTTCTTCACTATAAATATGAAAGAGTCTCTGTGGAGCATCTCAGAACCCCCTGCAGTTCTGTCCTCTGAGACTGGGGTCTGCGAGGGATGAGCCCATGATGCTTCACAGTGAAGGGAGAACATGGGGAGAGGGAGTTAGGGCAGGGCCAGGGGCCAGGAAGAGGAAGTGACAGACAAAGCTCTGTGGTCATCAAGACTTTCTCATGCCTGGTGGTCCAGAGTGCCTACTAATCTCAGAAGGGGACTGAATATCCATGCTGTGACAAGGGAAACCTATGTCCCACCTCAGCTAGACTCTGGCGGAGATTCTGGCTTCCAGCAAGCCCCTAATCCAGTCAGGAGGCTCAGGGGGGCTTCCTAGGGTCTGACAGGCCCAGGCACCATCTTGCATGTGAATGCAGTAGTGAGGGGCCCAAGGCAAGGACACAGGTTGAAAGACAGCAGCAACAGGGGAGCCCAGGACTCCTGGTTCTCTGCGCATTGTTTGGCGATTGGGCCAGAATGGCCATGGAGAAAGAATACTGAACAGCAGGAGCTCACGTCCACAGTCTCCAGGGCCTGCAGCTCTGCACACATTGACTGTGCACAGGCTCCGTTCTTTCTCCCCAGCGAGTCCATGTGCGAGCGCAGGGAGAAAACAGCATCACTCAGCAGAAACATCTCAGCAGGGGACGCCTGTCTCCCTTCCCTGCTGCTGAATTACTGAGCCTTCCTTATCAGGCTGGTCCTTCCTGCAGAATTACTGAGCCTCACCTCTAGGCTTAGAGCTGGTCCCCAGTCTCCACTCAGCTATTTGTCATGTGAAGCCAAGAAAAGTCTGCTCTCCCAGAACCCCTGAAGGGGAGGTACAGCATCTCTCTGGCCTGGAGCTGCAAACCCTGCTGCTAGTCAGAGTCCTCCTGGCCAATCTAGCCCATTATGGCCAGGGAAGGAATAGGACAACAGCACATTTGTGTCACTCAGAGATGCTCCACATTCTAAAAGTGATGATGCTCCCTCCCGGGGCATCTGATGGACCTCTATTGTATCCCTCACTGGGGCACTGTATTGTGGCTTTACTGTGATATCTAAGACAGTGACCAACAGGCAACTGTTACTCAAACACCCAAGGGACACTAAAAACTGTTTGATGGATGGATGGATGGATGGATGGATGGATGATTGATTGAATGAATGAATGAAACAAGAACTTGAGGGCTTTGATACAGACCACATCTGAACTGCCAATATGCAAAATGACCGGGTTTACTGATGTCCTTTTATTTTATAAAGCAAAATAGTCCCTATGACAGATGCATCTGGGTGACACTCGTACAAGATTATTTGCCTTGCATGCCCAAGGAAGGAGGCTTGGCTTCTGGAGCACTGAGCCTGCAGGGCAGGTGGCTCTGTAGGAACAAGAACAGTTCTGGTCCATCTCTGCTCTGTCCAGTGCCTGTCCATAGTCTTTCCATGGGTAGATGAGCAGACACCTTGCAGCTATAGAGCTGGTGGCTGGTGAATTATGCCCCAGAGGCAGGGTCTCCTTCCAGTTTAATTCTCTTTAGATGCCCAATGGGAGAAGGCCAAGTGAGAGGAGGAGGGTCCCCCTGCAGAAGAGGAAGCCAGAAAGGAAGAAGTTTGAGCAACCAACTGGCTTACTGGAACCTGGGTTCACGCATCCGCCTGGGTCACCTTCTGCATCTCTGTGACACATCCTCACTCCTGTTTCAGGGAATCACCAGCCTGGCCAACAGGATTCAGTGGTCATCTTTCCTGGGAGCTAGCTCTGGGAAATGCCAGCCCTGACCAGTTCTCTTCTTGGAACAGAAGAGCTGCCATCTGCCACCCAATGTCTCTCCCTAGATACCAGTCACGTCCGTTGCTGATGACCTGTCCCCAACCCTGCTCAGCACTGGAGGCTCCCTTGAATCTCTTGGATTAATTTGAATTGACTGCGTTGAATTGAATTGACTTGAATCTAATTGAAGTGAATAGAATTGAATGGCAGATTACAGGCTCCATCAGAGCCTACAGACATGCAGTTTTGAGGGCTGGTCCACAAAACTGAAGGGTGATTCTGAGCCCTTGTTTCCATTCTCTCCCTGAGGGAGTGAGTGGATGGGGAATGGGGGGGATTAGCAGGGAGAGAGGGAGAGGAGAGACAAAGGGACTCAAAGATGACTCCCTGACACCCCTTACCCTGCCTTTTCTTTTGACTTGAGTGTCTAAACTCCCTGTTCCCTCTTCCTGGAGGCTCCACAGGAACCCGTGTGGGCCCTTCCCTCAGCCTGAATGTGACTCAACGTGAGTGTTGAAAAAGCCTGACTGAGCGCTAGGTCAGGATGCTCATAACCACAGATCAGCGTGGCCTCCGCCTCCCCTTTTCCCTCCATGACCAACGCACCAGAAACTGCGTCCATTTGACACACAGCCTTTCAGCTTCTTTAGCTCAACTCTATTCCTGCCACCTGAGCCTGTCCCTCTCCTGGATAAGTACAGCGGCCTTCTAATTTCCTCCACACACTCCCTGAGGCCCCTGGTGGTCTGTTCTCCACCTGCTGTCTGAACCATGGTGCCGGAATAAAACAGGTCAGATCATATTAGCAGCCGTGGCCTTACAAGCTAACAGTCATTTCTCATTATTTTGGAGTTGAAGGCCCAGGTCCCTAGTGCCAGATTAGCTTCTTCTGCCCTGGTCAGAGCATTTGCATATGCTGGCTCCTAAATCTAGAATAGTCTCTCTTCTCCCCTCCTACAGTTAACTCCCATTCACTCTCCAGTCCATGCTCTGAATGTCAAGGAAACCTATTTTGGCCTCCCTGACTACACCAGCCTCTATCCTGTTCGTTCGTGGTGTCAGGTCTCAGTTGGAGTCAAATGTTTACTGTGTGTCCATGTGACGTCCATAGACTGTAAGGCAGGAAGGGGTTCTGTTCTGATTCACCACCCTATTGCCAGGAGTCAGCCCTGTGTCTAACACAGCAGGGGCTCAGTAAGGAATGACTGAATTCATAAACGAGAAAAGAATATGTGGGAAAAGGAATGAGTGAATTGAAGCAAGCAGAGGATCTAGATTTT
Organism: Rattus norvegicus; assembly: GCF_021556685.1. NCBI lineage: Eukaryota > Metazoa > Chordata > Mammalia > Rodentia > Muridae > Rattus > Rattus norvegicus. The sequence continues at coordinate 69,438,498 of NC_141541.1, forward strand.
AATCCATGTTCTGTCTCCACCAGTTAGGGCCCAGATGTAGTCAGTCTGGTCTTTCTCTCTCCCAGGCAGCATCTCTTTCCCACTTCTGGGTCCCCATCTTAGGACTCACTGCTCTCATCCCCACATCGGGCTAAATCTCGCCACCCCTTGTAAAACTCAGCTTACGTTAAGTTCCGAGAAACAGACGATGAGTGGGAAGCTGGACGGAGATGTCGAAGCTTCTCTTCAACTCAGATTCAGAACCTGCTCAATTCCACCTGGCTCAGAAGTTTCTGGTAGATGGCACTCAAACAACAAAACTATACATTCTAGCTATATTTCCAGAAATAGAATCTAGCCCCTTCATGGTATGCTGTGTGTGAGTTGGGGTGGAGGGCACTCAGTAGCTTCCAAATGCTGTCAGGCCTGTTGAACCCATACCTCAGAGCCTCATTGTGAAATCTCAAGGGAATCAACTGGGAAATCCACCAATCACACATGATGGTGGGTCCCCAGCTATGCACAGCCACAGCATGGGACTAAGTGACACTCACTCACTCCAGAAGGACCCATCACCCTCCCTTACAAAGGGGACTTTCAGAACTAACTAAGCCAAGGGAAGTCACCTTAGAACCAGCTTAAAGGACGATCCTCTGCAGCCTCTGATAGCCAACCCCTGTGATGTCAAAGACAACAACCAGGGTGGTACCCACAGTGAAGCAAGAGACTGAGTCTCTTGTTTTAACCATCAGTGCTGAGGGACACACGGGCACGTGACCTGTGCAGTGACACAGTAGCCAGACCACATAAGCTGCTCCTCTAGTCCACCTCACAGTAAACAGTGAAGCTGAGGACAAAGAGGGCAACAGACTTGCATTGGCAAATAAAAAACCTATTAGGGGCAGGCAAGACCAGCGAGAGACCCTGACTCAAATAACAAGCTGGGTGGTGTTCCTGAGGAACGACACTCAAGGTTTCCTTCTGTCCTATACATACACATGCACATATGTCTGTCTGTAGACAATGCACATTCACTCGCATTCAGCATATGTGATCCTGGTAATTATTATCACTGTTTACATAGAACACGTGAGCCCTTCAAATGGTCCCCCTCCCAGAACGCTGTGTCTTTTCTGAGCGTTGGAGGTAGCAACAGGGTCCAGGTGAGGTCAAGGTGACTGTCTCACCTACCCTAAGTGGCTCAGGAACAAATAGGAGCTAGGAGAAGACTGCTGCCCCCTGCTGTGGTGTGAATCCAGTTGGTTACCTTTTAGGGTGAGGCTCAACCAAGCTCAAGGCCAAAGCTGTCATGGTCTTGGATCTTGGGAGCAGTGGCCAGCTCCTTTAGGCCCAGTGAAACGCCTGGTTTGCAGTCGAATTGGCAGTGACTAACGCTGCATAACAGCTACAGTAAAACAGATCATGGGGAGTGCAATGGCCCATGGTCAGCAATAACTGAATTATTTATGTCATTCTTGCCTCTTCAGAACTAACTCTCTCTCTCTCTCTCTCTCTCTCTCTCTCTCTCTCTCTCTCTCTCTCTCTCTCTCCTAGTTGTCTGCAGACAAGGACCACAAAGAGACAGACCACAGAGACTGGAGGTTTCTGAGTACCCATGTTGGTAGGGGTAGGGGTAGGGGTAGGGGTAGAGGGTTATGGCTTCATTTTATCAGCTGCCAAATTAAGGGCTCTCTTCCCTGAGCTGACAACCACTTAAGTTTGCTTTGCTTTTTTGGTTCATTGAGGATCTCCACATCCTTATGCCTGTCAAGTGAGAGTGATGGGACCCTCACTCCCAGGTTCCAGGAAATACACTGGGAGTCAAAAGTGTGAATAACTGGAGCCAAAGCTCAAACAACACACACATGCACATGAGAACAACTTGCTAAATAAAGCAGGGAATCCAGCGGGCGTTTCTATGGTATGGCCCTTCCCGGCATCCCTGACAGCACCAGGGAGAAAATGAAGGTTATCACAGAGGAACGGGACTTTGTCTGCCCTGCAGTATAGTTTCTATCGTGCACATTTCTCATCCACAACTGTGGTTTTCCAAAACCCGTAAGTCCTGATGGCTGACACATGAGTTTCCCACACGCTATTTAGAATGGCTATGTAATGGTAGCCAGACCCAGAGATGCTCACAGGACCTGAAGCCACTCCCACATATTTATGTGCCTCCTTGGGGACGGTTGCACTGTCTTGGAACGGCTCATTACACAGTGCTTGGTCTCTGCAACTTTGACCCTCATTTCATAATTCAGAAACCTAAATCCTTCTCATACTTCCTCTTAGTAAGCTGCTTTCACTTCTTTTTTTTAAAAGAGCAATTTCATACACTTACCATAATTTTGTTATTACTTGTTAGAAATTTTAACATGTCCTTAAATATCAACATCATCATTACTGTTACATTGTTACTATTGTTCATCATTTTATGAATTAATTAATAACTTTACTTTTATGCGTATGCTTGCCTGAGCGTGTGCACATTCATTGCTTGCCTGCAGGTGTCCACTGAGGTAGGAAGAGGGCAACAGATTCCTCATCCTATGGATGACTGTGAGGCTCTGATGTGGGACCTGGAAATCAAATTCGAGTCTTTTGAGAGAATAACAGCAAGTATTCTTAATCACTGAACCCTCTCTCTTGCCCTTAATGTTTGCTTTTGTTAGTAGTCACCCTAATTGTAACATTGCATGAGTCCCTAATTCTGTATTTCCATTACATACACAAACACACACACATACACACACACATACACACACCTCACACACACATACCACACACACACAACACACATACACACACACCACACAACACATACACATATACCACACACACACACACACAGAGACCACACACCACACACACACACACACCACACATACATGCACACACACACCACACACACACACACCTCACACACACATACTACACACACACACAACACACACACACACATACCACACAACACACACACATATACCACACACACCACACACACATACAGACCACACACCACACACACACATAACACACACATATATACCACACACACACAACACACACAACACACACACACACCTCACACACACATACCACACACACACACAGACCACACACAGACCACACACACACACAGAGACCACACACCACACACACACACATGCACACACACACATACACACCACACACACATATACCACACACACCACACACACACACCTCACACACACATACCACACACACACACAGACCACACACAGACCACACACACACAGAGACCACACACCACACACACACACGCACACACACACATACACACCACACACACATATACCACACACACACCACACACATATACCACACACACACACCACACATACACCACACACACATAACACACACACATACATACCACACACACACAGACCACACACACACCACACACACACACAGAGACCACACACCACACACACACACACACGCGCACACACACACACATACACACCACACACACACACCACACACATATACCACACACACACCACACATACACCACACACACATAACACACACACACACACACACACACACACACACACACACAGGTTTGCAATCCTGTATCAGCTTCCCAAGTGCTATGCCTACAATATGTGCCACCCGTGCCTGGCTAATACTATTACCCTATTATTTATAAATGTGAAGTTTGGAGGAATTTAAAGATTTGGAGAGAGTTCATAGACCAAAACTTCTGTATAAATAAATAAATAAATAAATAAATAAATAAATAAATAAATAACCAGCCCCTTAAAACGAATGCTAATGTTTTTGAAAGAGAGATTATTATAGTCATAAAAACAAAAGCAGCTCACAATAGCAGGCAAAAAAAAAAGTGATGAAAGATTTTTAGAAAGCTGGCACTGGTGGCTCATACCTTTAATCCCAGCACTCAAGAGTCAGAGGGCAGGTTGATCTCTGAGTTCCAGGCCAGCCTGGTCTACAGACAGAGTTTCAGGACAGCCAGGACTACATAGAGAAACCCTATCTTAGGGAAAAGAAAAGAAAAAATAAGTGAGAGATTTTTTTTTTAGAAATTAAAATTTTGTTGGCTAAAATGAAATGCATCATAAAAGACCTGGGAGGGAAGGAAGGATCAATCAAGTCGAGGGGGTATCTCAGAATTCACGTTAAATGTTGGGGGGGTCTTTCAGAGGGGGAAGATGAAAACAATGAAGTGGACCTCAGAAAGCCAGTACCCAGTACCCAGCTGACTGGAGTCTCCTGGGGTCTCTTGGGAAAACGAAAGCCTTTGAAGAAGACTCATCAGACAATAAAGAAATTTCCCCTGTGCTGAAGACAGGGAGGGATTTTCCGGTTAAAGGTGACCACTATATTATCAAACTGTTTTTGGTTTCATCTGATAGAAACCCAACTGTAAGTTCTCAAAGAAAGAAAGTAATACGTTAGTTAATTCAGCTTTGGTTCAGTGACCAACGTGGAAATCTTCCCCTCTCCCTCCCTCCCTACTCTTTCTGCCTCATCTTCCTTCCCCCCTCCCCCCCTCCCCCTTCCCTCTCTCCTCCTAACTAGCCTGTGCTGTGTCTCCAGATTGGCTCCCACAAGCAAGCTCTCTGCCATGGTTCCAGCTTCACCTCACCCTTGTACCTAGCCTCCCTGACCTCAGAAGAAGACGAATATAGTCTCGTTCTCAGCATTATGATCACTGTCCAAAGACCTTCTCTAACTGGCCGGGTTCAGGTCATCGGTTCTCTCCCTGCACCCTCTCAGGTTGGAGAGATGCGGTGTTCAGATGACTACCCTAGGGCAGGGAGAGAGAAAGGACTCCTTAACACCACAATGACTGTTTCCTGGGAAGGAAAGCACGCTAAGGCAGACAGCAAGAGCTGCCTCCAGTTTCCTCTGAGTTGAACAGGTATGAAGCAAAGCAGAGACACTCTTAATGGACCAGGAAGATTCTTGGACTCTACCAAGCAGCAGGAAGTCTTAAAACTCCTCAAGGAAAAAAATAAAATAGCTAAAAAGAAACCACGATCAAAGAAGCCTCTGGGGCCTGGAGAGATGGCTCACTCAGTAAGGTGCTTACTGGGCAAATGTTTGCTCCTTAGAACCCGAGTTTTAAAAGTCATGCATGATGATGCATGCCTGTAATCCCAGCCCTGGAGAGAAGGAGATGTGAGGATCACTGGGACTTACTAGTCAACCACGCTAGCAAGTCAGCAAATGCAGAGCTCATGAGAAACTCTCTTTTCAAAGCAATAATGTGAACAGTGATTGTGGAAGACGCCTGACGTCGACTTCTGACCTCCCTATGCATGCACACATGTGTGCAGTACACCAGTGTGAGCATCACTTTGGGTTGGCTGGTTAGTTTAGTTCGTATTGTTTTTTCAAGACAGGGTTTCTCAATGTAACCCTGGCTATCCTGGAATTGGCCCTGTAGACCAGGCTGTCCAAACTCACAGAGATCCTCCTGCCTCTGCCTCCCAAGTCCTGAGATTAAAGGAATGCACCACCGCTACCCAGTGAGCATCTCTCTTACACACACACACACACACACACACACAGACACACACACAGACACACACACAGACACACACAGACACACACACAGACACACACAGACACATACAGACACACACACACATACACAGACACACACACACACACATACACAGACACACACACAGACACACACTCACACACACATACTCATATACATACAGACACACTCTCGTGCACACACACACACACACACACACACACACACACACACACACACGGGGGAACTAGCCACTGATTTCATGTGCAGTGGGTCCTGCTGGGAGGCAGCACAGCAATGTCTACGGTATTTGGTATTTGGCAGAGAAATCTCTTAGAGAGTCTCACATTGAAGTACAAGGGCATATTCTGTTCACCATGACTGGTTGTTGGTTTCTGTATTCCTCACTATCGATTGCAGATAGAAGGCTTTTCTGATGAGAGTTGAGATATATGTTAATCTACAGGTAAAATGACAAGTAACTAGGAATTGTTTTAATATAGAGTAATGGCATTAAGGTTTCCCATATGGCCTGTGACCTGCCTTGGTGCCAGATATGGGTTCTATTTGTAAAATGGGACTTAAATGCAATCATAAAGTGATTGGTTACTCCCACGATGTCCATGCCACTCTTACACTGGTGAGCGTTTCTTACCAGGACAGTTATTATAGCTCTCGAGCGTCACTGCCGAGGATGACTGTTGTTTATCTCTCTTCTCTGGTAGTGTGTAGAGCATCTCCCAGCACTGTGAGAGCTACCCGGTAGAGATGAAACCTTCAAGTGAGTACCAGCATAAGGGATGAGGGGCATGAATCTGAGGAGAGTTGGGGGGAAGGCTAAATATGATCAAAACACATTATGTGAAATACTCAAATAATGGTTAAAATGAGAAAATAATAAATACAAGGGCCTAGTTAAGATGTTTTTAGAAAATGCAGGGGCTCAGAGTTACTTGTTTCACATCCCTGCCGTGTTGGATACACTTCCTGAAAGAAATCCTGAAGGGTGTATACTGAGAGGATGAAAACCAACTCCAGAAAAGAGAGAGTCAGAGACATTTATAGTTAACTCAAGAGAATAACAGAAGGGAGTACCAGTGGGACGCTGTGCAGATGCCATAGTAGACGGCTCCAATTAAAACAAGAGATTATAGGACCCAATGAAGGGCAATCTGGAGGAGAAAATGGGGACACCCAAAACCTTGTAAGAAGCTGGACTGTAAAAGCAAGCATGAGAGCCCCTGAGTATTGAGGAAAGGACAGGTCAGGAAGTCCCTGGCAAAACACTGTACACTCAAGGAAAAAGACACTTTGAGGGGGTGAGATGGTTCAGAGGGTAAAAGCACCCACTGCTGAACCTGACAATCTGAGTTTGACCCCTAGGATTCACATAGCAGAGGAGCTCTCACAAGCTGTCCTCAGACCTCCACATGTGCACGATGGTTGGTGTGTACATAGACCACACACACACACACACACACACACACACACACACACACACACACACATAGTACATGTAAATCAATATCTGCTAGAACCACTGGTGCAGAGACATGGCAAGACTCCTACCCATGCATCCCACCCACTACTTACATTGAGGGAAGCCATATGCCTTCTCAGCCCACAGAGCCAATTCCTCAGCCTCAGGAAAAGTAGGAGAAAACAAACGGGACTTGGATTTCCAGCATCACCACTGGGTTTTTATTGAGAACAGGTGGGAAGTACTTCCCCAGGCTAGGTCTGCTCCTTTTGGAATGATTGATACTCCAATATCGTTCCTGATGGATTATCCCGATAGTGGGCTTAGCTTGCCATAGTATTTTATTCGGAATATATACAGTCAATCCCTCTGCGTTATGAGCTCTGTATCTGAGTATTCAGCTAACCCAAGCCCAAAAATATTCAGAGCGGGGCTGAAGAGATGGCTCAGAGGTAAAGAGTACTGCTGCTCTTGCAGAGGCCCTGAGTTCATGAAGGAGATGGGCTCTGTTTCCAGCCCCCACATCAAGTGTGTACCTGTAATTCAGGAGTAGAAGGAAGACATCCAAAAGTCCAAGCCATCCCTTGCTACATAGCAAGACTGAGGCTAGCCTGGGCTATATGAGACTATACCTATAGGAGGATATGTACAGACCGTATGTAAAGATAGCATAATTTTATATAAAGAACCTAAATATCCTTGGGCTTTGGTGTCCAAGGAAGTCTCAAAGCAAACTCCGTGCAGATAACGAGAAAGGCATGTAGATAAATAGTCTCTTTATTTCTTTAGGGATAAGTTATATTTCATTTTTATGTGAAATTACTGAGTTCTCCCTTAACTAACAACTACTTCAATGCACACAACATAAAACATCATGACTTTAATGTCTTACTTCCTTCAAAGTTAAAAAAAAAAGCAAAAAACAAAAGAATAGAAACTATACAAAGACTCTTATTTTGAAAAGGGAAATCCTGGTTTGCCTGTTTTTCATCTCTAACCTGAGTTTCTTGTTATTCTACTGTTGTCTTTGGGGTAGGGGGATTGAGCACAGCTTTGGCCTTAACCATCTTCTCTGGACAATACATTTTAAGGGCAGTTGTAAATGGACCTCTCTGTGATGATTTTATGAATGTTCACGTTATCTACCGTAAACCCTATCATTCTTGCTGCTGTAAGAGTGAGAACGGAATGGAGGAAACGATGGCGTGGCTATCTACACTGCTGTTGACACCATCAAGACGTATGTGTTTTTAAAATCAGAGGTTCACTTACTTGTATTGTATGTGTATGGGTGTCTCACTTGCCTGTGTGTCGGTGCCCCATGTAGTACAGTGTCCTCTGCGCAGATGATCCCCTGGAACAGAAGTTACAGATGCTCGTGAGCCCCAAAGGGGTGCAAGAGTGAGTGTTCTAACCACTGAGCCTTCTATCCAGCCCCTCTCTAGTGTATATTTTATAATCAAAACATCAAAAGCTAAGTATTATTCTTTGTGTGTGTGTGTGTGTGTGTGTGTGTGTGTGTGTGTGTGTGTGTGTGTGAGAATTGGGAAACAGTGACCATCACTAGGGAACGGAGAACAGGAGCTTATGTTATAAGAATAAGGAAGGTATTGTGTATATTTATCTTCATTCCAGGTTGTGGATGTGTAACGGTCATACAATAGTTTGATACTTTAGAACATTTATATTTGTACATGTGTGCATACGTGATTACATATGTGTATATTGTATATGTGATGTGTGTGGTGTGTGTGTATGTATGTGTAATGTGATGTGTGTGTGTGGTGTGGGTGTGGGTGTATGTGGTATGTGTGTGTATATGGCATGAGTGTGTATGTGGTGTATGTGTACGTGGTGTGTGTGTATATCATGTGTGTATATGTGGTGTATGTGTGTGTGTATATGGCATGTGTGTGTATGTGGTGTGTGTATGTCTTTGTATATGGGAAGTCTGTATTGGTATGTGTATATGTGCATATGGCATGTGTATATGTGGTATGTTGTGTGTGTGTATGTGGTATGTGATGTATAGTATGTGTGTGTATATGACATGTGGGTGTATGTGATATGTGTGTATGTATGGTGAGTGGTGTGTTTTTCTGTGTATAATGTACATTTATGTATGTACATATATGTGTGTGTGTGGTATGTGTGTATGTGTGTATATGTGGTGTGTATTTATATGATGTATGTGTATGTGATGTGTAGTGTGTGTGTGTGCGTGTGTGTGTGTGTGTATGTGTGTGTAGCATGTATGTGTAGCATGTGTATATGTGTGTTTGGCCAAAATCAGCATAAGGTATATTCCTCTATCATTCTCTAAGCTCCTTTCTGAGACAGGGTATGCTGGCTAGTTTTATGTCAACCTGACACAAGCTAAAGTCACCTGTGAGGAGGGATCCTCAATGAAGAAAATCTCTCCATAAGAGCAGCCTGTAGGCAAGCCTGTAGGGCATTTTCTTTTTCTTTTTCTTTTTTTATATATATTTTTTAAATATATTTTTTCTATTTTTTGAAGTTACAAAATAATTACATCATTTCCCTGCCCCTAAGCAAGAGAAATTTCTAGAAGGAGAAGCTTAGCTGTGATGGAGAATGCATCTGAGATTCAGCAAGCTTTGGCAGTATGAAACAATGGGAGAAAGACCCCAGTGTGGCTGGGACTGACACAGAATGGAATCACCATGGGCTGAAGACAGGGAAAGGGAGCCACCACTCAGTCAGTCAGGCAGTCAGCATGGGAGCCAAGGACCCAAACCAAGGGGGCATCCATCCGGGTGGGGTTGCTCATGGTGCACTGTCTTTCGGGAGTTAACCAGGTGGTGCCTTCTTTGTATCCTCAGCTTTCTGGGCCTTCTTGCCACAGGAGAGGGTCTATGTCCATTCCTGGTCTATGGTCCAAACATCTTTATTGCTAGCCCTTCTCTGCCAAGATGAAGGTTTTCAACTATCTCCTAGACCTCCTCATTGGAAAGCTCTCAGTTACCTACAGCTACCATGTTCAAATTCGAGCCTACTGCCCCTCCTTGCTTCCAGCTCTCAGCTCCCTTCTCAGTGCACATGGGCCCTGTCCACTCCACAGAATGACCCACCTTTGATATTCCCTCTCTCTGCCTCCCCATCAATCACCAGGGGCTACTCATGGCTTGATGCCTCTTCCTGCTGCACAGGAACCCAGCCCCTCCCCTCTTCCTGTCCCCAGTCTTCCTAATAGCCTCAGCACCATCCCAACCCCAGGCCTATCGCTGGCCACATTCTCTCCAGTCTCCTCTCCCCACACGCAAGTGCAATAGCTCCAATATTCTCCTTCCAGGTACCTCACAGTTCAAAGGCTTCTCCCCTTACTGCATGAACTAAGGACAGGGCTCCCGTGCTCAAGCCGGTCAGCCCTTCTACCCTGCACCCTCATCTCCATCATTCTGCAGCAGCTCAGAGTTCATCCACAGTGAATGTCCACGAACTCTCCCGGTGCTCACTCCTCTCTCGTCTTGCTATGAACTGAATCCTCTGGCTGGGACAGTCACTCACTCCTCTCTTCTCAGGACCTAGCCAGCAGAGCACAGCAGGCTCTTCTCAAGCACCAAGCTCCCTGCCCATCTCCACTGTCTAACTTAGGGTTTCCATTGCTGTAAGCAGACACCATGACAGAGCCAATGATTATAAGGATAACATTCAACTAGGGCTGGCTTAATAGATTCAAGATTCAGTCCATTATCACCGAGGTGGGAGCATGGCAACATCTAGGAAGTCATGGTGCAGGAGGAGCTGAGAGTTCTATATCTTCATCTCAAGGCCACTAGGAGAAGACTGGCTCCCATGTGCTTAGGAGGAAGGTCTCATTGCCCCACCCCCACAGTGACACACTTCCTCTAGCAAGGCCACACCTACTCCAACAAGGCCACACCGCCTAACAGTGCCACTCCCTGGGCAAAACATACTCAAACCACCACATCCACCCATTACATTGTTAGATGATTGCCTCCTTAGCTGCTCCTTATTTGGCCCTAGACTTTTCTGGAAGACAGTCCTGGTTGGTGAAGGTGACTGAGAACCTTACACTTGGGAGTGCTCCTGGGATCAGGCTCACAATGGCTTCCTCCTTATGCACTGCCTGAAGTCAGCCAGGTTTAGCTCCTGCTCTGGTCCTCTCCTACCCCCTGGCACCCTCCCCTGAAACCTTTTGTAAATCCTCTTCTCTGGGTTGCATCTGTGGCTCTTAGCCCTCCCAGCCCCCCTAGGTCCTCTGTGGCCTCCCAGCACCCCAGTCCTTTGACAGATCCACTTAATTACCACCGGGGATAGAGTTCAGAGAACTCATCTGAGAAACTGGGACCCGGGATTAGAGTCTATGTCACCTGATCCCCAGGCCTTCCCTCTGAATCCCTGCCCTAGTGCCACCTTTGATTGGCAGGTCTCTGCTTCTCCCTGCTTTTTTCCAGCAATGTGCCTCAGACTGGCTCGGTCCTGATTGGCGTTGTCTCCTCTGCCATCTGTACTGTATTGTCACCTACCTTCAGCAGCTTGTTTCCCTGAGGCTCCCGGATGGGAGCCTTTAAGCCCCTAACAGTCTCTCTTCTCAGTGGCCTGCAATTCTGATTGCTTGTCTATAAGGTCTTGAGACCCAATCCTGGGCCCACAGCTCAAGGGGCTCTCAGGACATCTGTATGAAATGCTCGCACAATGCATGCATGAAGGAATGCTATAAATCCAGTGCCTCACCTCCATACTCTTCCTAGTCAGCAGAACCTGCATAAATCCATCCAGAAGATGCCCTGCTCTCTGGAAGTCAGCCTTTTCTGAGGGACTCGGATAACTAGAGCCCTTTCCCAGGACTTTCTAGCTCCTGCCTTGAACCTCAGATAAACCAAACTCTCTAAGAGCCATGCGGTTTCTGTGAAGATTTTCACATCTTCATTCTTGACATCATTTATCTGCTCATGGAACATGGTCCACCCATCTGACCTCATCTATTCAGATCCATCTATCCATTCAGCCACCCGTCCATCCAAGCACACGCATCTCACCCAACAGAACTTCCTGTATGCCAGGCTCTCTGCACATATGATCTCTGTGGCTCCCACATCCTCTGTGGAGTCCTCCCCAGCCAGCCAGGGAGTCATCCCACTACCTCCCATCACTCCCAGAGAGGAAATGAAATATAGACTCCAAGGCTGTTACCAAGGGGCATGGCACCTAGCAAGAAGCCTAAGATAACTATTGTTGTACAAGGCACTGGGTTTGGATTAAGCATGGTGATGCATGCTTGACATCCCAGTCCTTAGAAACTGAGGCAGGCTTGTGAAAATAGGGCCAGTCTGGACTACAAAGCAAGCCCTTACCTCAACAAAGTCAGTAAGTAAATAAATAAATAAAAGTTTAAATCCCAAATCAAAACCAAACAAAACTCCCGAGTTTACCAAATGCTTTGCGAACGGCTGACACTTAATAGTCCTGGGTCAGGCTGGGTGACAGGAAGGAAGATGGCTGTCTCTCAGAGCCACACAAAGGGGCAATAGTCTGCCTTTTTATCTTGCTCAGCAGAAAGATCAGAATTGTCAGAATAGAACTGGGGAGACATATAAGCAATTAATCAGGCCCCTGCCTCAGTGCTTAGAGCTCTTGCTCGCCTTCTCCAGCTTAGCTCCCCCGTCTCTCTCAGCTGAGAAAGCGAAGCAGCAGGTTTCTGAGATATTTTTTGCTAATGGGCTGAAATATTACACCCATAATTATAGCCTGGCTGGGGTTTTTTTCCCTCTTGCTCATTTTGTTTAGCATGGCAAACAGTGTATCTGATTACAGCCATTCATGTCTTCCTTAAGAAACGGGCTTTATCATACCCGGCAGACAGGATCAGCCCGCTCTGGGGAAATTGTCCAGGTTAGGAAAACCCTCTGAGGGCCTCTGAGGGAGGCAGGGTGCTGCCTCTCAGTGTGGAGCAAGGTAAGACAGAGAGGACGAAAATGTAGCCTGTTCCCTTTTCACCACTGTCCATGCTGGCACAGGCCCCATCCCCTCCTGCTTCTACCTCTGCCCCTTGTAAAATGTCCTCCTCTTTTCTCTTCCCCTTAGACTTTACAGTGCAAGTGTGGTGTGCTGGCTGACCCCATGTGGCTTTAAAAGATATCAAACAAGGCAGAAACAGTTTGTGCCCTCACAGACTCTGTCTAGCTATAAAGACAAGAAATTATAATTACAATAAAATTAAGACGATATAATTTCGTGTCATGGTGTTACCAAACTTGGAGTCACAGTCTGTACCCCAAGGAGCCAGCTTCTGCCACCTCTCCTCAAGAAGAAATTAAACAAGTTAACAGAAAAAATTCAGAAAAATGAGATTTGTTCAAATGTACTTACTTTGGGAAGAGGAACAAAGAGCTCCAGAGTCTCACTAAGTCCATCTTGGGGGTCCAGAAGTGACGTTAAAATGAGAGAGCTCCATCGGGGTGTGTGCACACATGCCAACTAGGTCAAGCTGTGGTCCCATCCCACTGACCCATCCTTGTCTGCACACCAATGTCTCTTACTGAATGACCGACAAGTTGTCAGAATGTATGGACTTTCTTCCTGGGAGAAAAGTTCCCCCCCACACCTTTGTTTCCTTTTCCCATTCTTAGATTCAAGAGTGGTTTCTGGAGAGAGGGGAACAGGACCAGGAGTTCAGTCCCCATTTGTTTCAATGATATTCAGATGGAGGGCTACAGGTGTCTCTTTATAATATATTCATTTCTGTCAGGTCAGTTACAATGACCTATGCATTAATAAGTAATAAGAATGAATAAAGCAATAATGACCGTAAATATGAAATCACCTTTCCGACAAGGTTCATCCTGACCATCCTACTTAAAATTATACCCCCAGGCCTGGTATGGTAGCACACACTTTCTAATCTGGGAAGATGAGACAAGAGGATCAAGAGTTTGATGCCAGCCCAGACTGGAGCATCCTCCTAGCAGAGAGAGGTCCTTCTCAGAACAAACTGACAAACATAACAAGGGTACCTCCTGTCAGTGATGATCACCCCCAATCTGCTATATGGAAGCAGTGTCACTTTGTAGAGTAGATATAATTTACTTACTATCTCCATTATCTGCTCCTCCTCCCTGATCCCACCATAAAGAGGAAGGTTGTTGTCAATGGCATTGCCTTTAGTCACTGACATATCCTGTAGGAGAACAGTTGACCTCCAAGGACATGTGACAACATGGGAAAATATTTGAATGGTCACAAGTGGAAGGACGTAGCTTGCAGCATCTGGTAAATAGAGGTCACTGATGCTGCTTGGCCTCCCACAGTGCACTATCCAGAGCCATCCTTCCCAAATGCCCAAGATCAGGAGCCCCTGCAGTAGCCTGTGAGAGGATCTAGTAAGGACTTCTGGTTCACAAAGGTGACCTCAGAAAGCCCCTGTGAGAAGGGGGCCTGCTGACGGAACTGGGTGATGCTGTGGAATGCCACAGAAGCAGTCTGACGTCATACTAAGTGAAGTGGGAAACCACAGGGTCAGATTTGAATGTGAACTTCTTTTTTGAAAGAAATCTGGTTCCCATTCAGCCTAAGGGACTACAGTGGAAGTGGCATTCCTAGTCATGAGATGCGACAGTGGCTCCTGCCGGAAATAAGGTGGTTAGTCTCGAATGCCAATGATTGGAATCAGAATCACCATGGAAAGAAAAGGCCATCAGAGTGTTTCAAGAAAGGGTTAACTAACTGTCTTAGCTACTCTTCTACTGCTGTGAAGAGGCAATTTAGAAAAGAAGGCATTTCATTGGGGTTGGCTTACAGTTTCAGAGGGCGAATCCATGACCATTACGGCCGGGAGCATGACAGCAGGCAAGCATGATGCTGGAGCACTAGCTGATCAATCACATATGGACTGCAAGCATAAGGCAGAGAGAACTAAATAAAATGGTGTGCGCTTTTGAAACCTCAAAGCCCACCCATCCCCCTCCACTGACCCACCTCCATCAAAGTCATCCTTCCTAAGCAGTTTCACCAACTGGGGACTCATGCAAACCACCACACTGAGGAAGGAAGACCTACCTTGAATGCAGGAGGCATCATTCCATGGGCTTCGAGCCAGGAGAAAGGGACTAAGAACTTCAGCATTCATCTCTCTCTGCTTCCTCATTGCTCACACAATGGAGACAGGCCCCTTTAAATGCACCGTGATCCTTAGGCACTCTGGAACTGTGAGGCACCATAAAGCCTCCCTCCCTTAGGTTGCCTCCTGTCAGATTACAGCAGTGAGCAGAGTGTGAGGCACACAGAGAGGATGATCTGGACTGCAGTCTAATCTCCGTCTCCTGCTCTCTGCACATCACAATGGCTCCTTGCAGACCAGCTGGAATTCCACATCTTTCATCCTCCAACTGCGTGAAAGACATGAGAGCCTTCCGTGTAGAGTCTGTTGGGGGTATAGAAGAAACCTAGCCCTTCCTGAAGGAACTTATTCCCTAGGGCAGGAGACCATCCTGTAAACAAGTAGGACAGAAGATGAACTATAAACACCTCAACTGGCACTAAAATAACACACTGTAAAAACTAGGAGGAAAGGAAGCTGAAGCCACTGGAGAACAGGATATGTAATCTGCCTGTGAGCGATTGATGGTCAAGAAGATATTCAGCCACCCCAAAGTTCTGAGGCAGGAACGCATCTGATTCTGGGGATAGAGAAATTGCAGGTTCCAGGGACCCTGGAAACATCTGAACGGGCCGTGTATCCACGAATCAAATGCAGAAGTGCCCCCATTCCTCAGTGCACCTCAACTATACCAAGGAGAAGACACCCAGCACAATCCCTGAGAAAGAACTCAGTAGAGTGTGTTTCTAGCATCCACAGAGATGCCCATTTAACTGAAGAAGTGGATTCGGCTTTCGGTTGTGTTTGTGAGCATCTGTGATGGGAAACTTATGCTAGGGAGGCATGACCCTCCTGTCAATGTTGGTGACAACGCTGATGACTGATTCTACCTAGATGATAATGTCCATGGTGCCTCTAACGGATCCTGCCATCTGTAACCGTCATAAGGTTGTGATGATTCCATGTGGCTATAATAAAATATTATCACAAGAGGCCGGAGGGGTGGCTCAGTCATTAACAGCACTGACTGCTCTTGCAGAGAACATGGGTCCCATTCCCAGCACCCAGGTCAGGTAGCTCTCAACAGACTGTGACTCTCGCTCCAGGAGGATCTGATCTGATTCCTTCTTCTGGCCTCCATGGGTACCACAGGCACGTGATGCATGTAGATAGGCACACGTACACATAAAAGTAAGCAAAAACGTTAAAGGAATTTAAAAATAATATCCCGACAAAAGCACCTTAAGGGAGAAAGGCTTTATTTGTCTCACAATTCCAGGTCACAGTCCAACATGGTGGGGACCTCACAGCAGCAGAAAATAGAATTTGCTAGTGACAATCATGGTGTTGGAATTAACAGTTACCGTATAGAAAATGCTGTGGGTAGCACTGACCCTTTGCAGTGAACTCTCCTGATGGCAGTGACGATGACCACACCACTCACGATTGATGATGGTGCCCATGTTTAAATAGCCTCAGTTCTAATGTTGTTGACATTGGCGATGCCAACATCAGCGATGAGGTTCACGCTGGTGATGACATTTGAATGTTTCAGAGCTGCTGCATTGGACGAGAGAGATGAATCAGCTGATAACTGGCAAGCATGTGGACCTGAATTTAGAGCCCAGCATCTGTATAAAAGTGGGTGTAGAGGCAAGGGTCTGTAGCACCAGTGCTAGAGAAGTGGAGACACGTGACCATTGTACGGCCAACCTAGATGAATCAATGTGAGAGACACTGTCTCAAAAAAAAAAGGCAGAAAGCAATTGAGGAGGCACCCGATGTTGACCTCTGGCCTCCTTGTGCATGCACCTGTGCATGAACGGCCACCTACACACATGCACATGAATGTGTGTGCACACACAGAGAGACTGTGGGTCTTCATGATACCTTTGTAGATGGAAATGGCCGTGCTCACACGGGGGACAGCTATCATCTGTGATACAGTACTAATGATGAATGGTGCTGTATTGAAAGCCTTCTCTGGA
Source organism: Rattus norvegicus (assembly GCF_021556685.1). Classification (NCBI taxonomy): domain Eukaryota; kingdom Metazoa; phylum Chordata; class Mammalia; order Rodentia; family Muridae; genus Rattus; species Rattus norvegicus. The sequence goes on from NC_141541.1 coordinate 69,455,588, forward strand.
AACATGTGAGTCTGAATCCAAGGCCAGGCACTGACTATGGCGTGCCTTCCAAGACGTTACTTAGCCGATTTGAACCTCAGTCTCTGTGTTTATTAAATGTGAACGACTGGAATGGTGCTGATCTCCTAGGCTGGCAGAGAGGGTTAAATAACATCCCACCCCAGAAACACTGGAATCTGCAGAATACACCATGAAATTAACAGTGCGCTGGTGGGGAGGGCGAGATGCTCCTGGAGATAACCGTGCTGATGATTCTCCTGATGATGCAATTAAAGATCGTTTATTAGCTATATGACCTCAGCGATTGTGATAAAGCTATTGATAGTGAGAGCCGTGATTACAATTATGATCAATGACAACAGTGTGCTAGAGTGTTAAAAGTACATCAAACAGCACGGGCTCAATTTTCAGCCCTGCCTCCTCTATCCTCAGTAACCTTGGCCACATCACAACGCTGGAGGCTAGAAGGCCACTTGGAGCTTACCTAATCCACTTCCTCAGTTGACAGATGAGGCAATTCTGGTTCAGAGAGATGAGGTAAGTGGCCAAACTCCCTAATCTGTCCCTTTTTCTCCTCAGTCTCTCAGATGGATTCCTGTGCTGCTGTTCTCTCTCTCTCTCCCTCTCTCTCTCTCTCTCTCTGCATGTATGTGTGTGTGTGAGCGCGCATGCACGCGCGTGCCTGAGCACATGTATGTGTGTGTGTGTCCATGTGTGTACAAGTGCACACACATCTTCTGGGCATTTTCCCAGCACCAGAGCGCTGATTTGCAAAGAGCCATTTTGTGGGAAATCAGGCCCTGGGTGTTCTTCAGCAATCTTTCTCTTCTCCTCAGACAAGCCCGGGCTGAGGCTGGTTGCTGATTGGCTGTGGCCAGACAAGGAGTTGAAATGGGTAATATTTGCCTAGTTTTTAATGTCTGGTGTCTACAGTCTGCACGTCCATCATTCTATTATATTGATGACAGGCAGGCCCGAGCCACAGAGAAGAAACAAATTACCTAATAAATCACGGCCCCAGGATCTAAAGTGGACAGTGTTATTAGACTAAGGGAGAGAGGGATGCTAAGCGATAGGTAGGGCTGCCCGTGAAAATGGTCCAAGCGGGGACTCATCTGTCTATTTCTCCATAAATAATTATACACCACTGATATGCATCTGAGACAGAACCATGATATGTTATTATTAACTAAACAGTGGGAGGGAGAGCATGGCAGGCAGGAGAGGGAGAGAGCGCAGCGAAATGCAGCAGCGTGCATGATTCCCAGCTCTGGCAGTGACAGGTGGGGGCATGATGACCTAACTCTGGAATCTGAAGGCCCAGCACCCTCATTCTGGGAAGATGCAGGAAAAAGAAAAAACCTTGAGGAAAGTAAAGAAGGGAAGGTTGGACTAACACATGCTAAGTTCCTATGACATTCCAGCACAAAGGTTTGGCTCCGTTATCCCTATCCACAAGGGCCCAGTGAGAGGCCATGTACACAGCAGACAGAAGCACAGATTGGAACCATACTCCTTGTCCTTTAAAATCCCAGGGCTATGCTGTTCTGGACAAGTTACTGAAGCTCTCCGGGTCTCTGCTTCCTCCTCTGCAGACTGAATAAGATCACGATACACTCGTCTCATCCAGTTACAGCGAGGAGAGACAGGCAAAGCTCTTATCAGGGTGCCTGGTGCTGGCTAATTGCTACACGACAGGCACAGACTCAATACGCCAGCAGTCCTATCTGAACGTGGAAAGACCATGCCCCAGGGGCATATAGGCAGAAAGTAAAGTGATATTTACATCTGTGTCAGAATAACTCTGAAATCTATACCATCCCCTACCAAAGGGTGAAACCTAAATAATAACAGACAAACTGTTTTAGGCTCTGGAGACCAGTCCCTTTGCATCCATACAGTTTATAGCTTGAAAGCAGCCACACAAGACATACGAAAAAGCTAAGCCACATTGTCTATAAAACTCTCTGTAGATACGGGCAGCAGGCAGGATTTGGTAGGAGTTTTCAAAGAACTCTACCCTAACACTTCTGATAACTTGCCTAAAGGACCTCATCTTCCAAAAGTCCATTTTCAAATACCTGGAATGTGTCACCCAGACGCCCCTGCAAACACAGTTTGAAATGGTCACTGCCTCCCTGGGCTTGGGAGCTCCTGCAAGGTTAGAAAGACTATGTGGGAGAGCCTAGAGGAAGCTGTGTACTCAGGCAGCAGAGCCAGGAAGCAGTCCCTGCCCCAGCAATCCTCTGTGGGCTTTGCCTAGAAACCCCATGACAATCCTTTGTGGGCTATTAATAAGCAACTTGAGCCCACAATCGCCTGGTGCTTAGCTTCCTGGCTTTAATTTCCATGGAGGCTGGAGAAACAGCTGCTAAGGAGTTTCCCTCCAGACAATAGCAGCAAACATCCCTCACCCCCTGCAGACACTCTAAGCAGGGGCTGGCACTGCCCCATATCCTTAAGTCTTTTAGCTCTCACACACTCAGACCCAGGGGACTGCTCTTGTGGCGTTGGAAGGGATGGGCCCAGCTCAGAAACAAGAGCCTGCGTACTCCTAGACCAGGGAACAGCAGCTCTGGGCACACCACAGCCTATTCAAAAGAGCTTCTCTAGAAAGTTCTGAGGGGGGTGGTCTCCTGGCTTCTTCCCACTCACAGTCCTCCCCCACCTCGTGACCTTCCTGACCCTTCTGTTCAGAGATAACAACCAGCCCCCTCCCCACGTGACTCTATCCTGCCTCCACACTGTGGTGCTCCTCCAGGAAGATAATGAGTACTTACTAGGTTTCATCATCAAAGCCCATATTTGCCAGGCAGATAATTTAGAACTTCAGCGGAGTGAAATTGCCTTTGGTTCAGCCTCAGTGACTGGAGGGCTCCTGGCTGTTAGGAAACCTCATCCTGCTATGTTCCTTGCTGTGGGAACAGTACTGGGCTAGGGGTGGGAGACATGCATATTCAATTCAGCCCACTAATTTAAAAAAATCACAAAGAAAAACAAATAAACCTAACAGGAAACCTAACCTGTAGTTTGATACTGGGTATCTGCCTTGGAATCAGTAGGCTGTGGGGTGAGTCCCACACTTACAGCTTGCTGTTAGATATGAGTGAACTTTGGGCAGGTTCACCCCTGCATGAATTTCCAACCCCTCCTGTCCCATGAGAGGGCTTGGCTACTTCTCAGACTTCAACCTGAGAATGGGATGGGCACTTGGACAGTTAGACAATGAAGGACAGATTTGAGCTCAGTTAGTATATGCCTTACATGTACAATGACCAGGGCCATGATAAACTTGGGTGTGGTGGTGAGCACTTCACAATCCCAGCCCTGGAGAGGCAAAGACAGCCAGAGTTCTCTGCCTGGCCAGCAGTTCAACAGGCAGGTCCCACACCAGTTAAAGGTAGCCGGGAACGATGGTGGCACTGACCTAATTTAGTCCCAGCACTTGGGAAGCAGAGGCAGGCAGAGCTCTGAGTTTGAGGCCAGCCTGGTCTGCAGGGTGAGTAGCTGGACAGCCAGGGCTACAGAGAGAAACTTGTCTCAAAAAAAATGACAATATAAAATAAATAAACAAATAAAGGTTGGTAGGTGCACGTACACACACAAAATTCAGCAAGGTAATAAAATTTTGTGGTTTAATAAATTGAATATAGAGCTTGCTATCAAGCGGGACTGGGTTCTGTTTCCCAAGTCCTTTTGTTATGTGTACCATGGTCAAGTATGGGCCTTTGGGGGACCAGGGGCAAGGGAACAAAAACAGATGTCGGGCCCTCCAATACCTTCAGGTGGGCTTCAGTTGTAGCACAGCAGTCAAGAGCAAGAACCTGGCTTGCCAGAATCCAGAGTCAGGAGCCTTGAACTGGAGTCAAGGAAATGGCATTACCAAGTGGGCTCGGTCTGTTCTTCAGTTCCCCTCTATCTCTCTATCCATCAACTTCCTGGGTATCCATGACAAGACAGGCTCTTGACTCAGTGCCTGGGAAACAGATATGGCTGTGCTCTCTGCCCTTAGACAGGCAAGAAATGAGTCTGCCCAGTATTGCTGACACCAGAAAAAAAGTCTGTTCTGAGACAGTGGGCCCAGAGGAGGGAGGGGCTGGGTGGTGGGGTTGGAGAGAGGCCACTGAGTAATAAACATGATTTCAGTAGTGGTGGGCACAGGGCTCCTGCCCCCTGTACTTGTGTCTCAGCATCTGTCCATGCAGCTCAATTCTTCCAGCAGCACAGCTAACTTCCCCAGAGGGCGATGTCACCTTATATTAGCAAAGGTGACCTAAGCCATTAATAGGAAAGACATATGTAAGGGGCATTCTAAGAACAACAACCACGAAGCAGACTGGAGAAACAGACTTCTGTGTGGTCACCTGGGGACGGGCACCCATACCCAACATGGCCACTCAATATTCCCACACTTCACCAGGCAGAGCCCAAGCTCTGGGCATCTCTTTTCCCAACCACCACAGCACTCCTGTTTCGCAAATATGTCACTGAAACAAATTACATAAATCCATGTAAATCCAGTTCTGCAGCTGGGGGAAGACCCCTACCCTGCAAGAATATGAGGAACCACCTGAGCTCACCATTCCTCTGAGGGAGGAGATGAGAGCCTGGACTTCCTGTGTCTCTCTACACTGCTTCCTGGGCCCCCTCCATCCCAGGTCAGGCCTCCTTCTCTTGCCTAAAATGAATCGCGTCGTGTGTAATTGATAAATTATGCAAAAGGGTGCCTGGCAGTTTTCTGAAATGTTGGATAGCTCCGAGGCAGCCCCCGGGGACACAGCCTAATTTCATGGAAACCTCACACTCTGTCTGGCCTGTTTTGTGTAAGTCAGATTGATCTAACAAGGCTCTGGAGAGTTGACGTGACTTCTAATTTCATTCTCTAGGTGAGCTGAATGAGATATCATGGTGAAGAGAATGTGTCTGGGGGAGACGGTTCCAGCGGTGGGAGTAATGTCTGCTGTCTGCCTGATGCATCATCCCCAGCCGGATTCTCTGCTTCAGAATCCGGTCTTCTCCTCACTGGAGGAGGGGCAGTGTGGAGGAAAGGGTAGGCAAATAAACCAGAGCCCTCAGAAAGGAGGAAGTATGGCTGGACCCACAGATGCTGGCTGGCTGTTCGGCTGGGACCACTCCAACCTGCCCCTAGGGCTGGCAACATTGATCTCAAAAATTCAAGCTCAACTAAGCTCTTCTCAAGTCTCTCTGGCTGAGCTAAAATGGCCAGAAAACATGGGGAGTTGGGTAGGTGTTAAGTCCCCCAAAAGAGTGTTGCCCAGGCTAGAAACCAGGGTCAGATCCAGACATCCTCCTAGAGTCAGAGGACTTGTTCACTAAGGTTCACAGGAAGTGTGCTCAAGACTTTCTGCTAAGCTCCTTCTGCACACGAGACTTTGTAATGCTCATAACTAGCCTGAGAGATACGTGCAGCAATCTTGGCAAAAATGAAAAGGCTGGGGTTGGGGATTTAGCTCAGCGGTAGAGCGCTTGCCTAGCAAGCGCAAAAGGCCCTGGGTTTGGTCCCCAGCTCAAAAAAAAAAAAAAAAAAAGAAAAAGAAAAAAAAAAGAAAGAAAGAAAGAAAGAAAAAAGAAAAGAAAAGAAAAGAAAAGAAAAGAAAAGAAAAGAAAAGAAAAGGCAAGCCCAAAGCCACACCACTGTTCTGTGACTGGCTAGGATTCAGGAAAGGGCTTCTTGTTGGGTTCTGTTTTGTGGAAACTGAAGTGCAGTGTTGCCCACCCTGGCCTCTCAATGGTTTGATCAAGAATTAAGAAGCCTAGATAGGCAATAGTGGTGTGTCCCTTTAATCCCAGCACTCAGGAGGCAGAGGTAAGTGGATCTTTGTGACTTCGAGGCCAGCCTGGTCTGCAGCAGGAATTCCATGTAGCCAGAACTCTACAGAAAAATCCTGTCTTGAAAAATCAAAAGAAGAAGGAGAAAGGGGAGGAGAAGGAGAAAAAAGGAAACAAGAAGCCTAATAAATAACAGTCCCTACCCCCAGCCCCAATTCCATGACACAGCCAGTGAGAGCCCAGGAGGAAGATGTGGAGGGGTAAATGCTTTGTGGCCAGATTGGATGGAAGTCATGGTTTAGAGAGGAGGTTACTATGGGCTCTTCTCTTGAATAAACCCCTCAAAACTTAGCCCCATGTCCTGAACAGACAGCCCTAGCTCAGCTAAGAGGGTAAGATCACAGAGTACACAAAGATCAGAATGTTCCTCTCCCTGTAGACAAGTGGGCAGGGTTGGGGACCAGGGCCAAAAAGGACAGATGGATACAGACAGCCCCCTCCTAGATCCCATAATACTACCTCCATTCAGTAAGGGGCCTATCTCCAAGGAAACTGTGGCTAGGGAAAAGCAGTGCAGAGGGCCAACCATCCTGACTTGTTCTAGACAGCTCTCTAATTCAGCACTCAAAGTCTCACAACCCAGGAAAGCCCAGCACCAGCAGTAAAGGGATACTTGTTCTTTCTAGGTAGCCCCTAATAGTCTACGGGAGTCTAGGTCCATCCACTGGAACCTTATCTACAAAGGTCTAGATGGGCTGCTGGGTCAGGGCATCTCTAGTTTGATGAACTTGTACTTCCCAGTGCTGCCCTCAGAAATGCTTGTAGGATCCCTCTGTAGAGGGATTTTAATACAATAACATAGCTATTCTGCCTGGAATACACACACACCCTTAGCATGCACCTTTAATCCCAAACAATAAAGATAAATTTAGTTTATTGAAAGAAGCACCATGTTTGAAAGTGATGTCTAGTTGAGAGGCCGACAAAGTGAGGAATCAGAAAAAATTGACAGAATAGGATCTGCCCAGCTCTCACAAGAACAGAGAGAAAAGAGGGGCTACTTAAGAGACAGCAGTACAGAGACAGAAAAGGAGAGAGGGCAGTTTTACCAGGAGAGTTGTACAGAGACAGGTGGCAAAGAGAGAGACCGTGCTCGACCCAAGTGAAGACAGACTGAGTCACAGAATGAGAAGGAGCCAAAAGATGAGAACATACTGCCAAAGTTAGTATGACACCAGGCAGAGCAATTCAGTCAGAAGCCGAGAGCCGGTTTGAACCAGTCAGCTTGGAGAGGACTGTTGAACTAGAACAGCTGAGTCGACCAACCAGCCAAAGTTCAGAAAGAGCTAGAAGTAAAGGGTGAGCTTATTCAGCAGTAAGACTCAGAGGCTGAAAACATTCTAGGCCTGGATAAGATTGTACAGAGGCTACAAGCTTCTTGGACTAGGCCCAGGTTAGCAGACAGAGGCAGTAAGCCTCTAACACAATTACATCAGGCAAGTAAAAGTTACTTTTACATCCCTCCAGCTCCAGACCTTCCTAGGTACCAACTTAGAAGCCACTGTCCTAAACCAGCTGCATGCAACACTAGCCTGGCCAGGCTGATCAGCCTACTACGTGTCTTGGGCAGGAGCCTCTCCTCCACGCCATCACAGAGGCAATAATCCAAATGTCCTCTGCCTAGGCAGGACCTCAAATGTGACACCTTTTACTTCCTAACTAGGCATGGTAGATAATCATGACAGGTGTGTCCTTAGCATTTATCAACTTGACATAATGTAGAGTGACCTGGAAGGAAGGACCCTCAGTTGGGAAATTGTCTTCAGATTGGCCTGCGGGCATGCCTATGGGGCATTTTCTTGATTCAAGATTGATGTGGGAGGCCCCAGCCTACTTACTATAGATAGTCTCACCCCTGGTCCTGATTGAATAAGAAAGCCAGCTGAACAAGCCAGTAAGCAGCGCTCCTCCATGGTCTCTGCTTCAGTTCCTGCCTCCAGGTTCCTGCCTGAGGTTCCCTGACAGATTGGCTGTAACCTAGAAGCCAAGCAAACCCTTCTGTGCCTGGGTTCCATCATTCATCAAAGCAATAGAGAAGCAAATTATATCAGCAAGAATTAACTTCTGCCTGAACAGAAAGCAAACGGGGGGTTTCCCACAGTGTCACAGCTAGTAGGTCCTTGGTCACTCCTCTCCTTATGACTCAAGGTGGATAACTGGGAGGACAAGAGGCAACTGGGCAGGACAATTGATCAGGAAAATCACTCCCTTTCTACTTCTGGCACAGTGCTGCCCTGAGCTGCTACCTCAAAAAGGATCCCTGTCCTGCCTGAACAACATTCCGAAGGGCTGCCAGATATTCCCCAGGAACAAGGTGGCTTCTCTTGACAGTCACTCTAGGTCCCTTACAGCTACCTGGCTTCAGGTCACCTAAAACTGTCACAGCCCAGGTTCCCTGGTTTAACCTCCAACTAGGCCTAACACCTCAGGTCAGGGCTCAGCTCTTGATTGTGGGAGCCAAGGCCGTGAGTGGGTGAAGACCCAGCTATGTTCTACGGGTTTGGTTTTGTTTTACAGTTTTTATGGTTTTACAGGTCACCTTCAGTATGTAGACATCAGGGGGCTCTAGCATAATAAGACCCTCATACTAAGAGGGGAGATAAACCCAGCAGGAGACAATCACCTGGAAGGCCGGAAAGGTGTTGATGGTATATATTGTTGCAGCTTGCAGCCTGCAGGCCCCAGAACCTGAGAGATTCATTTAATAACTGCAACCAGCCTAGGGAAGAGGGCCCTAGAATAAGGCCATCAGAAAGAAAAAAACAAAAACAAAAACAAAAACAAAAACAAACATTCAAGCACTGTCTATGAAGGATGAACTGAGGGTTGGGCCTCAATAGAGCGGGGAAGAGATATGAGCCCCCAGGGAGAAAAGTTTCCATTGTCAGGGATAGGGGACAGGAAAGAAGCCAAGGTTGGACACTTTCCATGGAAAACCCAGAGTCAACAACCTTGAAAGGGATATTACAGAGGTGAGCTTCACTGGACCCTGAGCTGTCCAGGCAGACAGGAGGGGAGCCATTCATGTCTGCTTCAACCCAGTCTCTGTCTCTAAGGAGAAAAGCTGGGGTGCGGAAAGGAAGTTGAGAGCATAATCCCATCTGGCAGGGATGGAGGAGGACGGGGAGTATCGGTCTGGGTAGACGGAGCCAAGCATGAATGTTTATTAAATCTGGGTCATAGGACAAGGTCATCCGGATAGTTCCTGTTGCCCTACAGACAATTCACTTATTGTCTATAGACTTGATAGTCTAAAATAAAACCTAATTCAATCCTCGAGGCAGCAATAAGGGGAGCCGACGGGGTGGAAGTGGGAGCCAGGTCACACAGGGTCATGCTGGTGCTCCACCTCAGACCTGACTGACCCCCAACAATGGCTTCTTCTTGCCTGTAGCAGGACAAGCAGCAAATTCCAAACCACAATAACCTAAGGCCCTTAGGAAACTTGTACGCTGGACGCTGAGGCAATGGGGCTGGGATCTCATAGCTCAGATGGCTGGGCCATCTCCTGCTGAGTTAGCGGGAGGCCTCCACTTTAGTAAACAGGAGACAGTAGACTTCCTGGAAGGAGCAGTAACCACAGATGCCTCACAGTGAGGAAACATGGATGGCAGGGCAGAGCCAGAGTGCCCTGAGCAGGCTCCAGGAGAAGCCTGCTCAGCTCTTTGGAGTCCAATGTCTACCACACCTCTCCCACCACCTACCAAAACAGGCCTTTGAAATCCTTCCTGCTCTGTCCCACCCACCTCCGCTTTTACATTTATTTGCATATTTGGCTCTTCATCTAGAATCCCCTGAGAGCCAAAACTAAAGAGCATCCATTGTCTTCTGTCAGAGAAGTCCCTATCCGCCTCCTCCTCTCCTTTCCTGGCTCTGGGCCTGCCTTCTCTCTCAGTCCTGTGATCTTCGGTGTCCATGTCTTCTCGCATATTCTATGCGCTCCTCTGTAATCCCTCACCTTCCCCCAGCCCCACCCCCACCATAGAGCTGCATTCTCAGCCCCTGCCCCTGTGACTGTGACTTCTGGTTCAAATGCTGGCTGAGTCTAACTCCCACCCTTGGGTTATGCCCATGAAATATCCAGCATTTCAGATCCGCTTATCCTCCCCTGGAGCAGCTGGGGTCCTGACCAATACCCCTGCAATCTCCAATAAGGTGACTTCATAGCAAGGCTCAACAGAAGAAGGACTTTACGGCCACCTGAGTCAGCATTCCACACAGACCCACTTCACCCTTTCCAGAGGCATGGGCAGGTGGATGGCCAGGCTGAACGCTAGCCTAGGTGGGCTCTGACTCATGTCCCCCCATCTGTCTTGGCATGGGGTTAGCGGTGAGGAGCAGAAAAGGTCTGCCTGGCACAGGGGTCATCCAGGACAGGTGGCATAAGGAAGCCTGAATGGGTTAAGAGAAAATTCAAAGGTCCAATGAGGGGTGGAGAAGTATGGGGGACAACTGCTGAGACTGCCCTATGTGATCTTCAAACTGGAGAGGGTGTCAGCTGAACCATCCGGCGGCCATTCTGTTCTGTATGGGGAAAGTTCCCAGCTGCTGTCTGTGGGAAAGAAGCACAAAGGCAGTGTTTACGGTGTTTTTCCCAGGAGGGTATGGTTTGGGCAGAGCCCAGGAAATGTCAGGGACCACCCAGCACATACGCTCTGTGCAAAGATTGGTTTAGATTCTTCTTTAATGATGTGCTAATCTGATAGAGACCCAAAGGAGGCCTGTTCTAAAACCAAACCCCCAGTACAAGTCTGTGCTGAGTTACCAGAATCCAGGCCCCGCCTTGCCCTTCACAGCCACACTGGGCCTTCAGGACTAGCTGACTGCCGTCAGGAGCATAAATTCCCCTAGAGGACTGCTCTGGTTTAAAGGTAATCCTATTCACAAGTAAGAGACATAGCTGTGGGTCTTATCGTACTTGGTCTAAGTCTCATATCTTGGAGAAAACCAAGATGTATGCCCTAGATCAAGAAACTTGCCCACAGCCAGAGAGTGGTGGCATACACCTTAACCCCAGCACTTGGGAGGAAGAGGCAGACAGATCTCTGTTAGTTCAAAGCCAGCCTGGTCTACACAGAGAGTTCAAGGACAGCTAAGACAACAAAGAAAGACCCTGTCTCAAAAGCAAAAGAACAAATCCAAATAAACAAACAGGAAGCAAATAAATAAACATCGGAAAAAAGAAACTTGCCCGAGGTCAGACCACACAAGCAGAGGTCAGAGCAAGCCCAGGTGCGCACAGCCAGCCTTCAACTCTGCACACAGCTTCCTTTCACTCCAGGGCACACTTGAGAAATATTTACTTATTGATTCACTGATAACATTCCACCCACAAGTTCTTCTAAGATCATCTCTTGGGTTGGCAGTCTGCTCTCCCAAATGCCAACTGTATGAACAATATATTGATCATTCCCTGCAATAATTTGTCATCTGGTGATTGCTACTTGGAAAATATCAGTCTCCCAGAAGGAAGATGACAAGAATTCAGGCTCTTCGGATATTTTTGTTTTAAGGGAGTGGGAGTTTTGAAGCGGCCCTGTTACAGCTTGTGTCTCTTCCCCTCCTGCTGGGCCAGATTCTGGGAGCTGATGAGGGGCTCTGGGACTCTGAGTTGGCTGCTGGACTCTTTCCCTCCCTCCCCAGCCCTGGAGCCAGCTGGCTGACAGGCATTGAATTGGTATCTCAGGATAGATGCCTGTCAAGTGGTCTTCATGTTGTGACAGTAGGCAATTATGATTTATTTCAAAAGGAATTCGCAATAAACTTAAGCTGAAGAAGTGGGGAGGAAGATCAGACAATTTAGAATTAAAAAAAAAAACACTTGAAGGAATTTGGGCTGATGGACTTTTAACTGGGAGACAAAGAAGAGAATAGTTCAAGGGAAGAAGCACACACATCCACAGAGGACCTAGAAAGCCAGCAGTGAGGCACACTGACTGTTCCTCCAGCTGACCCAAGTTTAATTTCCAGCACCTACATGGCAGCTCACAATTGTCTGTAACTCAAGTTCTGGGCAATCCAGTGCCCTCCCACAGAAATACAGGCAGGCGGGGCTGGGGATTT